>NC_083641.1:31026653-31084078 GCF_963576545.1 Limanda limanda | reverse complement strand
CTAACCCCCTAACCCTAACCCTAACCCCTAACCCTAACCCTAACCCTAACCCTAACCCTAACCCTAACCCTAACCCTAACCCTAACCCTAACCCTAACCCTAACCCTAACCCTAACCCTAACCCTAACCCTAACCCTAACCTAACCCTAACCCTAACCCTAACCCTAACCCTAACCCTAACCCTAACCCTAACCCTAACCCTAACCCTAACCCTAACCCTAACCCTAACCCTAACCCTAACCCTAACCCTAACCCTAACCCTAACCCTAACCCTAACCCTAACCCTAACCCTAACCCTAACCCTAACCCTAACCCTAACCCTAACCCTAACCCTAACCCTAACCCTAACCTAACCCTAACCCTAACCCTAACCCTAACCCTAACCCTAACCCTAACCCTAACCCTAACCCTAACCCTAACCCTAACCCTAACCCTAACCCTAACCCTAACCCTAACCCTAACCCTAACCCTAACCCTAACCCTAACCCTAACCCTAACCCTAACCCTAACCCTAACCCTAACCCTAACCCTAACCCTAACCCTAACCCTAACCCTAACCCTAACCCTAACCCTAACCCTAACCCTAACCCTAACCCTAACCCTAACCCTAACCCTAACCCTAACCCTAACCCTAACCCTAACCCTAACCCTAACCCTAACCCTAACCCTAACCCTAACCCTAACCCTAACCCTAACCCTAACCCTAACCCTAACCCTAACCCTAACCCTAACCCTAACCCTAACCCTAACCCTAACCCTAACCCTAACCCTAACCCTAACCCTAACCCTAACCCTAACCCTAACCCTAACCCTAACCCTAACCCTAACCCTAACCCTAACCCTAACCCTAACCCTAACCCTAACCCTAACCCTAACCCTAACCCTAACCCTAACCCTAACCCTAACCCTAACCCTAACCCTAACCCTAACCCTAACCCTAACCCTAACCCTAACCCTAACCCTAACCCTAACCCTAACCCTAACCCTAACCCTAACCCTAACCCTAACCCTAACCCTAACCCTAACCCTAACCCTAACCCTAACCCTAACCCTAACCCTAACCCTAACCCTAACCCTAACCCTAACCCTAACCCTAACCCTAACCCTAACCCTAACCCTAACCCTAACCCTAACCCTAACCCTAACCCTAACCCTAACCCTAACCCTAACCCTAACCCTAACCCTAACCCTAACCCTAACCCTAACCCTAACCCTAACCCTAACCCTAACCCTAACCCTAACCCTAACCCTAACCCTAACCCTAACCCTAACCCTAACCCTAACCCTAACCCTAACCCTAACCCTAACCCTAACCCTAACCCTAACCCTAACCCTAACCCTAACCCTAACCCTAACCCTAACCCTAACCCTAACCCTAACCCTAACCCTAACCCTAACCCTAACCCTAACCCTAACCCTAACCCTAACCCTAACCCTAACCCTAACCCTAACCCTAACCCTAACCCTAACCCTAACCCTAACCCTAACCCTAACCCTAACCCTAACCCTAACCCTAACCCTAACCCTAACCCTAACCCTAACCCTAACCCTAACCCTAACCCTAACCCTAACCCTAACCCTAACCCTAACCCTAACCCTAACCCTAACCCTAACCCTAACCCTAACCCTAACCCTAACCCTAACCCTAACCCTAACCCTAACCCTAACCCTAACCCTAACCCTAACCCTAACCCTAACCCTAACCCTAACCCTAACCCTAACCCTAACCCTAACCCTAACCCTAACCCTAACCCTAACCCTAACCCTAACCCTAACCCTAACCCTAACCCTAACCCTAACCCTAACCCTAACCCTAACCCTAACCCTAACCCTAACCCTAACCCTAACCCTAACCCTAACCCTAACCCTAACCCTAACCCTAACCCTAACCCTAACCCTAACCCTAACCCTAACCCTAACCCTAACCCTAACCCTAACCCTAACCCTAACCCTAACCCTAACCCTAACCCTAACCCTAACCCTAACCCTAACCCTAACCCTAACCCTAACCCTAACCCTAACCCTAACCCTAACCCTAACCCTAACCCTAACCCTAACCCTAACCCTAACCCTAACCCTAACCCTAACCCTAACCCTAACCCTAACCCTAACCCTAACCCTAACCCTAACCCTAACCCTAACCCTAACCCTAACCCTAACCCTAACCCTAACCCTAACCCTAACCCTAACCCTAACCCTAACCCTAACCCTAACCCTAACCCTAACCCTAACCCTAACCCTAACCCTAACCCTAACCCTAACCCTAACCCTAACCCTAACCCTAACCCTAACCCTAACCCTAACCCTAACCCTAACCCTAACCCTAACCCTAACCCTAACCCTAACCCTAACCCTAACCCTAACCCTAACCCTAACCCTAACCCTAACCCTAACCCTAACCCTAACCCTAACCCTAACCCTAACCCTAACCCTAACCCTAACCCTAACCCTAACCCTAACCCTAACCCTAACCCTAACCCTAACCCTAACCCTAACCCTAACCCTAACCCTAACCCTAACCCTAACCCTAACCCTAACCCTAACCCTAACCCTAACCCTAACCCTAACCCTAACCCTAACCCTAACCCTAACCCTAACCCTAACCCTAACCCTAACCCTAACCCTAACCCTAACCCTAACCCTAACCCTAACCCTAACCCTAACCCTAACCCTAACCCTAACCCTAACCCTAACCCTAACCCTAACCCTAACCCTAACCCTAACCCTAACCCTAACCCTAACCCTAACCCTAACCCTAACCCTAACCCTAACCCTAACCCTAACCCTAACCCTAACCCTAACCCTAACCCTAACCCTAACCCTAACCCTAACCCTAACCCTAACCCTAACCCTAACCCTAACCCTAACCCTAACCCTAACCCTAACCCTAACCCTAACCCTAACCCTAACCCTAACCCTAACCCTAACCCTAACCCTAACCCTAACCCTAACCCTAACCCTAACCCTAACCCTAACCCTAACCCTAACCCTAACCCTAACCCTAACCCTAACCCTAACCCTAACCCTAACCCTAACCCTAACCCTAACCCTAACCCTAACCCTAACCCTAACCCTAACCCTAACCCTAACCCTAACCCTAACCCTAACCCTAACCCTAACCCTAACCCTAACCCTAACCCTAACCCTAACCCTAACCCTAACCCTAACCCTAACCCTAACCCTAACCCTAACCCTAACCCTAACCCTAACCCTAACCCTAACCCTAACCCTAACCCTAACCCTAACCCTAACCCTAACCCTAACCCTAACCCTAACCCTAACCCTAACCCTAACCCTAACCCTAACCCTAACCCTAACCCTAACCCTAACCCTAACCCTAACCCTAACCCTAACCCTAACCCTAACCCTAACCCTAACCCTAACCCTAACCCTAACCCTAACCCTAACCCTAACCCTAACCCTAACCCTAACCCTAACCCTAACCCTAACCCTAACCCTAACCCTAACCCTAACCCTAACCCTAACCCTAACCCTAACCCTAACCCTAACCCTAACCCTAACCCTAACCCTAACCCTAACCCTAACCCTAACCCTAACCCTAACCCTAACCCTAACCCTAACCCTAACCCTAACCCTAACCCTAACCCTAACCCTAACCCTAACCCTAACCCTAACCCTAACCCTAACCCTAACCCTAACCCTAACCCTAACCCTAACCCTAACCCTAACCCTAACCCTAACCCTAACCCTAACCCTAACCCTAACCCTAACCCTAACCCTAACCCTAACCCTAACCCTAACCCTAACCCTAACCCTAACCCTAACCCTAACCCTAACCCTAACCCTAACCCTAACCCTAACCCTAACCCTAACCCTAACCCTAACCCTAACCCTAACCCTAACCCTAACCCTAACCCTAACCCTAACCCTAACCCTAACCCTAACCCTAACCCTAACCCTAACCCTAACCCTAACCCTAACCCTAACCCTAACCCTAACCCTAACCCTAACCCTAACCCTAACCCTAACCCTAACCCTAACCCTAACCCTAACCCTAACCCTAACCCTAACCCTAACCCTAACCCTAACCCTAACCCTAACCCTAACCCTAACCCTAACCCTAACCCTAACCCTAACCCTAACCCTAACCCTAACCCTAACCCTAACCCTAACCCTAACCCTAACCCTAACCCTAACCCTAACCCTAACCCTAACCCTAACCCTAACCCTAACCCTAACCCTAACCCTAACCCTAACCCTAACCCTAACCAGCAGAGTTTATTCAAAGCAAGAGACAGAAAAAACCCAGACCTGAGCTCTGTCTTCAAATCTGAAAAAAGATGAATATTAAGTTTCTAGAAAACAATACACCACCCAGACTTACCAGAGATCAACCTTTATAAACAAACCCTAGAGGAAATCACGAAACAATTAAAATTAGCATATTGAAAACTCAAGTATTTCATTCATTAAAAGAATCACTCTTCTCCCTTTTTTCCCTCACTTCAGTAAGTGAGAGAGTTAAAGGGGGGGACAGAGTACACAGCCCGATCCGGCGGGGGAGGGCTAGCCCGGACAGGCTTCTCTCCCTGACTCTGTTTCCCTCATTTCATTTTGTTATCACAAGAAATTAGGAATATATCAAATTTAAGATTTTAATAATTTTAAATTAATAAATTATAAATAAATTGTTTTAAATTAATGAATTATATATCTATATATTGGTTTAATGATTAATTAAGAGTTATATTACTTTGTCAGATAAATAAAACCCACAATTATTCAATTTTAAACAGGTTTAATAGATTACCATCTGGACCACCTGCAGCAATGCATTCTGGGAAAATGAACACTTCCTGAAAAAAGTCCCGTTTTTCTCTAAATATCTCTGCAGATTAGCCACACAAAATTAAAATTATAGGATAATTACCATCCCCAGAGGAAGAACTCTTAACAAAGACCATGTTAGAGTATAAAATTTAAAACGTGATAACACCATAACTAAGAGTGACTACACACAGAGTATAGTGGACACACATGCAAGCAGCACTCTAAGGCAAATCATGGAGGAATCCAAGATCAGTCTGCTGTTGTAATAAGATTAAAGCATGTCCTGGTGTCTAGCGGTGTATGAAACCCAGAACAGCACTTATAATTTAAAACTTAATTAGCTTCATAGCTCCTAGCTTCTAGGTTCTAGCTTTTAGGTTCTAGCTCCTAGCTTCACAGCATTCAGCTCCTGCTTCAAAACCAACAGAAGGATGAACACCGTGATGCTTCAACCCCCACTGACCCCTGAGCAGTGTGTGAGTATGACCCAGCTGTCCTATCAAGGTCGAACTACTGAAGAGGCTTAAACCTGAAAGGATGCTCACTCCAGAGTCTCTTCTAGGACTGGAACTCAGAACCAGAGCCCTACACCTCATTCAGAATTTTAACCATTATCCTAACCTTAACCAAAACCTTTACTCTAAACCTAACCAAGTTAACCTGACGCCTGAACCTAACGCCTGAACCTAACCTGGTAAATCTAGGCCTAACCCTAACCCTTATTCTAACCCTAACCAAGGAACCCAGGCCTAAACCTAAGATAGTAATCTGATGCCTAACCCTAAAACCTTACCCTAACCAGTTCCTAAACAAAACCGTTAATCCTTCCTAAATTACCTTAGAATTAGATTACAATTAAATTATTTGGACACACACTGGGGTTTGATCAACCTCGGCTGGGCCTCCCTCAGGTGAGGGTGTCTAGTCGTAATGGCCGAAACATCCAGTGATCCTGAGGTCAACTACTGATGATGTGTTCAATCAAACTAGGAAATCAAAATAGTGCCTATAGAAAAAAATAGTCCAACCAACTCCGTTTAAATTAAACAAACAACCACCTCGTTTTTTTTAAAAATAAAATAAAAAAAAAAAACAATTTGGCAAAGGGAATATGTGAGAATGGGGGGTCTTAATGACGAGCGTCGGCCAGTGCATTGCCTTTGGCGCCCTAATCCAAACTGCCCAGTCGTTGGACGAAGCAGGGGGTGTCATCGAGATATCTCTTCTAACCCTAACCCTAACCCTAACCCTAACCCTAACCCTAACCCTAACCCTAACCCTAACCCTAACCCTAACCCTAACCCTAACCCTAACCCTAACCCTAACCCTAACCCTAACCCTAACCCTAACCCTAACCCTAACCCTAACCCTAACCCTAACCCTAACCCTAACCCTAACCCTAACCCTAACCCTAACCCTAACCCTAACCCTAACCCTAACCCTAACCCTAACCCTAACCCTAACCCTAACCCTAACCCTAACCCTAACCCTAACCCTAACCCTAACCCTAACCCTAACCCTAACCCTGATCTCTAAATTTTCTCATAAAAGAAACAGGACACCAAATCCCACGGTTAAACAAGGAACAATTTGACACAGATCCCGATAAAATACACTGGACACCCGCAACAGGACAAAATATGTGGGAAACATGGAAGGCTTTTTTAGATTGAACCAACCCCAGAAGGGGTTGGAACAACCAGATAAGGAAGTAATCAACCTATCAACACAACATGACTTAACACCATACCAACGACAAGTCTTAAGAAAAGGCCTCTCATTTATACCATCGGTAAAAACCACAGAGGGTCAAAGAGTCTCCTTGCAGACCGACCTTACTGAATACCACAGACGACTAAAATTATGTGCCTACTTTGGGCCAACAAAAGCCCCCCCCAAAAAACCCTTTATTGCGAAATCCCAGTGGGAACCAACACCGGACAAACTACCGCCAGAAATACTCACCCTAATTAAAACGGATCAGACAACATTGAAATCAACAAAACAGGACAAAAACCCGACAAACCTCACGCCAGAAGAGGAACAAGCACTAGAACAACTAAGGAACAAAACCGACATAATAATTAAACCAGCAGACAAGGGCAGTGCCACAGTAATTATGGACAGAACCAATTATATCCATGAGGCCCTACGCCAACTAAATGACAGCACCTATTACATGACCCTAAAAGAACCAATTTACCCAGAAACAGCCATCAAAATCGCAGAGATCCTGGAGACTCTATATGACAAAAAAACTTTAAACAGGAAACAGATTTCCTACCTAAAAGGTGACGGCCCTCCAAGGCCTAGATACTTTTACCTCCTCCCTAAAATCCACAAACCACAAGAAAAATGGACAATCCCACACAAGATCCCACCGGGGCGCCCCATCGTGTCGGACTGCGGTAGTGAGAGCTATGGTGTGGCAGAATACATAGACTCGTTCCTAACCCCATTATCTATAAAACACCCAAGCTACCTTAAAAACACTCAGGATTTTGTGCATCGCATTCGTGACATGCAAACGCAGGAACCCTGCATGCTTTTTACAATGGACGTCAACAGCTTATATACCAACATCAACACGGCCTTAGGCCTGTTAGCAATTAAAAAATGGATGGGAAAATACCCAGAGGAGGGGCGACCAGACCAAGAAATTTTGCAGCTTCTCCATCTAAGTCTAACAAAAAATGACTTCCAATTCAATGGTCAAACATACCTCCAAATTAAGGGCACAGCCATGGGAAAGAAATTCGCACCAGCATACGCCAATATTTATATGGCAGATTGGGAAGAGACTGCCCTCAAAAAATGCGAAAAAATTCCAACTCAATATTTTAGATACCTCGACGACATCTGGGGTATCTGGACCCACCCAAAAGAGGATTTTGATAAATTCGTAACCACTCTCAACAGTCACCACACCTTCATCAAGGTAGAACCGGAGACAAGCGACACGCAAGTTAACTTCTTAGACACCACGGTCTTTAAAGGTACAGACTTTGGGGAAAACGGTAAACTACAAACAAAGGTTTTCTTTAAACCAACAGACACACATGCTCTACTGCATAAAAAGAGCTTCCATCCAAAACACGTATTCCCGGGAATCGTTAAGTCCCAACTACTAAGGTTCGAAAGAATATGCTCCAGGCAGGAGGATAAATATGAGGCCAAAACAACACTTTTTCAAACACTCAAACAAAGGGGTTACTCCAGGTCCCTTCTCCGCAAAATAGAAAAACAAATCCAACAGGATAAAGAGACCCCAAGGACCCTAGGAGAAGAGGAGAAACAAATGATCCCATTTATCTCAACTTATTCAAAATACACCAGACAGGCCAACCAGACGATTAAAAATAACTTTAGAGAGCTGCTGGTAAACACCACACTCGATGAAGAGTTTAAAATCATCTCAGCCTACAGGAAAAATCCCAACCTGAAGGACCTTCTAGTTAGGGCCAAACTCAAACCACCGGGGACACGCCCAGAAAGACCAAGAGGCCCGAAAGTGGCCAAAAACTCGACAACAGGGGCAACTTACAAACTGCCTCAAAACATCCCAATGACAACATCCAACTGTGTCTATATCATCCAGTGCAAAAAATGCCCCATGAACTATATAGGGGAAACACGCAATTCCCTGAGGACCCGCCTTTCCCACCATAAATACAACGTTACAAACAACCACAAAAAAGACACTTACCTGGTTCAGCACTTCCAGAAACATGGATTCGTGAACTTGCGCTTGAGGGCACTCCAGCACAACCCACAGTGGACAACCTACCAGAGGAAAAGAACAGAGAGATACTGGACCACCAGACTGGACACGAAATTCCCAAATGGACTAAATGAGAAAGATGCCTCATAACAAATCAAACTCATCAGAGGTCTTTTGAAACAAATGTACATAATTCTCCTTTAAAAACAAACAATTGTTGTTTTGTGCAAGTGATAGATATGGTTGACAATGTTAAAATAAAACCTATAACCTATAAAACCGTTACCTTTTCTAAAAATGTTTTACAAAATGTCTTATCAAACCCCACACCCTGTTCAGAAAGTATTATGTATTGTATAAAGTTCAAACACCTTTTATAAATAAAAAAAGAGGGAGAAAAATGATGACAAAATGGGACAAGTTCAAAGCCGAAGGCCACTGAATAGAACCACCAGGTTCTCTTTCATGACCACAGCCAGAACAAACCCAGATCTGAGTCCCTCCTAAAAAACAAGACAATGTAATAAAAATCACACAAACAGAAAAATAAGACACTAGAAATAGATCCCTTTTCCTCTCCTCTCTTCTCTCATGAAAATGAGAGAGTAGGGGGAGGTAGAGTGTACAGCCCGAACAGGCGGGGGAGAGCTTAGCCCGGACAGGCTTCTCTCCCTGACTCTGCTTCCCTTAAAATATGACTAATTTTATCACTAAAAGTGTATTTTTATTTTTGAATTTTTTGAAAAAAAACAAAAAATATTTATACTATAGGCACCCTCTACTTTGTATACAGTTATTTTTTTAGAATTTTTCTATCTTTCCAAAAAATAAAAAAACTTTACCTCTACCTCATAAAGGAAGGTAAGGGTTCAACCAGGAAGTAACACAATATAATCACTAAAAACACACATTTGTATTTTTAGAAAAAAATCAGAAAATAATTTTAAAATAGCAACCCCCTATTTTTTATACAGAGAATTATTTAGAATTTTTCTATCTTTCAAAAAAACAAAACAACCTTACCCCTATCTCATTAACTAAGATAAAGAGCCCAACCCGGAAGTAGCATTAAAACCTTCTATAATAATTTTTTCTACTGTAACAATACAGTTGCCTGACATAGTAGGAGCCAAAAGTTCCAAAAAAATGTAAACTTACAAATAAAAAAATAAAAATTTGAAAAATACTTTTCTTTATGCCAATAAAACAAGTTTTTACGCTAAAAAAGTAATCTACCATTTTGATTGGTCAAACAACGACTGGGGATTGTGGGGGACTCCTCCCATGTAGGAAAAATCCAAGACCATGAGTGAAACGGGTGGAAAGAAGAGTGACCTCCCCCCAAAAAACCTCTTCATTTTCAAGACTGTTTGCAAGGCCATGCTATGGTGAGTCTTCCAGAAATAGCGTTTCTATTGTCTGTCTTGTATTGAGATTTCTGTAGTTGTGCGGTGTATATGGAACACAGAAATCTCAAATAGAATCCAGGGTGTCTGGAGGAGTCAAGTGGGCAGAGCTCTGGCGCAAAAAAACTTGATTTCTTCCAGCCCTCAGAGTTACTAGGAAGGCAATGCTTGTCATGGCTGGTTCTGGTTGTCTCTGGGGGTGACATCTCAATGGAAGCTATGGAGAGTCAAGGAGGCAGAGCTCTGGCGAAAAAATCCTTGTTTCCTCCAAACCCTCATGATAACTGGGAAGGCAATGCTTGTCATGGCTGGTTCTGGTTGTTTGTGGGAGCTTCTTATGGTATTCTTTTGCTTGAATCCAGGGTGTCTGGAAGAGTCAAGTGGGCGGAGCTCTGGCGAAAAAAACTTGATTTCTTCCAGCCCTCAGAGCAACTAGGAAGGCAATGCTTGTCATGGCTGGTTCTGGTTGTCTCTGTGGGAAGCTATGGAGAGTCAAGGAGGCAGAGCTCTGGCGAAAAAATCCTTGTTTCCTCCAAACCCTCATGATAACTAGGAACGCATGCTTGTCATGCTTGATTCTGGTTGTTTTGTCGGAGCTTCTCATGGTATTCAAGCCCTGTAAAAACTAAAACCTGTAAAAACAAAAAACCTCTTTTCAGAGAAAAGGAGCCCGATTCTCAACCCTGACTGGCCAGACTAGGGATACCTTGCGGTGATAACGAATAGTCTGTGCTGAGCAGGGGGTAAGTATGCGGCCCCCCCAGGTCCGACTCTAGGACAGCACGTGGGGTGTGGTGGTCTAGGGCATCAAGACCTTAAACGTTGCCCAGTCTTCTATGAGGTATAGCCTCACCCATACAACGATACATTTTTGCACTACACACGTTTTATCAGAAACTTTTCCCCAAAAAAAGAACAAAATTGGACTCCTTCAAATTGTCACTCTCCTCCAACAATTTCCATCCCCTGGTTCAGCTTAGTGACCAGGCCGTGGATGCAACGGGACCTAAGAGCTCCTCTCACCACCTCCGGATCCACCAAAGACAACTTACCATTTGACTCCGAATAGAACACCAATAAGAAAAAAATATAATTCCCTTTTCTTTAAAAAAAACTTTAGAGGAATTTTCACTTAAATTATGACTTATAGAATTTGACTTAAAAAATTCTAAAAAAAACAAAATCACCTAAATTTATTAAAATTTTTTAATTAAATTAGAATCTACTCCTAAAAAATCTAACCCTAGCTACTTAAACCTAACCAATCAAATTCTACACCTAAAACCTATCAGATAAATCCTAAAAAACTAAAAACTTAACCAGTTTTACCCTATGCCTAGACCTGATCCTAATCCTAACCCTAACCATTTAGAACTCTACACCTAAACCTAACCACTTAAAATTCCTAACTTAACCCTAACCATTTAAAAACCTAGGCCTAGACATGACCTTAATCCTAACCCTAACCATTTGTTCCCTATGCCTAAACTTAACCACTTAACCCTATGCCTAGACCTGATCCTAAATCCTAACCCTAACCATTCGGAACGCTACACCTAAACCTAACCACTTAAAATCCTAAAACTAACCCTAACCATTTAAAACCTAGGCCTAGACATGACCTTAATCCTAACCCTAACCATTTTTCCCTATGCCTAAACTTAACCACTTAACCCTATGCCTAGACCTGATCCTAAATCCTAACCCTAACCATTTCTTCTCCTATGCCTAAACCTAACCACTTAACCCGATGCCAAGATCTAAAAAACTTAAAACCTAACACCCAACCTTAAAACTTAACCCTAAACCTTAAAACCCGATACCTAAAAAACAAACTTTAAAAATTCCTTAAAAAAACAAAACCAAGAATCTGTTGTAAAATTATCTTAGAATTAGATTATTATAAACTTAGCGGGACACACCCCGGGGTTTGATCAACCTTGGCTGGGCCTTCCTCGGGAGAGGGTGTCTGGTGGTAATGGCCGAAACACCCAATGATCCTGAGGTGCACTACTGATGATGTGTCACCTTTTTATATAGGACTAGAAAAACAAATTAGCCATAAAAAATAGTCCAAATTATTTTTGCAAAAACAAACAAACAAAAAAACAAATATACTAAAATACAATCCTTAGACTTCAATATAGACAAAACAAAAACAGAAAAAACCAAGGCATGCCAAATAAATAATTACTTTTATTCAAAAAACCACCTAAAACTTACAAAAAACCTAAAAATTAAAAATACATAAGGAACAATATTCAAACTACTGTTTAAACCAATTTGAAAAAAAGGGGATATGTGAGAATGGAGAGTATTAATGACGAGCGTCGGCCAGTGCATTGCCTTTGGCTCCCTATTCCAAACTGCCCAGTCGTTGGATGAAGCAGGGGGGGTCATCGAGATATCTTTTCAAAACCTAACCCAGCCCGAGCCATCGGACGAGCGATCTCTCTTTGAAAAACGATTTGCATATCCCTACCAAAACAATTCTCCTATTTCTTCAAATGACAAATAGGAAATAAGTACACAGAACAAGAGAACCAACTAATAACCAAAACATCTCAAAAACCTATAATTTACAATAAACCAAATATAAAAGCAATAATATGAAAACAACTTTTTTTTAAAAAATTATAAAAAAACAAAAGTATAAACAAATAAAAAACAAAGGTAAAACTCTCCCTCAAAATAAATACAGGATAATGTAATAAAACTCAAGAAAAAATAGACACTAGAAATAGATCCCTTTTCCTCTCCTCTCTTCTCTCATGAAAATGAGAGAGTAGGGGGAGGCAGAGTATACAGCCCGAACAGGCGGGGGAGGGCTTAGCCCGGACAGGCTTCTCTCCCTGACTCTGCTTCCCTTAAAATATGACTAATTATATCCAAAAAAATATATATATATATATATATTTTCAAAAAATATAGAGGGTCCAACCAGGAAGTAACATAGCTATATCACTAAAAATGTACACTTCTAATTTTATAAAAAAAACAATAAATAATGTTATCTAAAACCTAACCCTTACAAACAAAGTCTCTTTGAAAACAATTTTTACCCTTACAAAACCATTCTCCTTTCCTCTTTTATTTTTTCAACAGGAAAGAAACATGTCGACCCCTAAAAAGTACAATGACTTCCAGCTCCTGACCAGAGCCTTCAATCATCTGATCAAAGCTCATCACCACCTGGAACATGTTGATTCCTCGCCAGGCTCCACCCCCCCAAAGGGGCTACTAAAAATGCAGAACGAACTAACAAGCAAGATCCGCCCATCTTGCCCCAGCGAAGCAACAGAATTCAAGAAGTTCTACAATGCTAAGAACTGGTCCTATACCACGCTGCAGATTCTGGAAGAGCACTACCAGACAGTAATCATAGATTGCCAAAACCAAATTCAACTCCTGCCCAAAACGGATTGGGAAAGGGCACTAACAATAGCCATGAAATGGATAAAAAAAGACCTGCGCAACATCAAAACAACCACCTTGGAACAAGCAAAAAACGCCATAGAGAACTTATGCAAAGAACCGACTCCAAATACCGAAATGGATACAACCCCGATCATTGAACAGACCCAAACCAACACAGAAAATCCACAACCAATTAACCCAGAACCAGAAAATCCACAACCAACCCAAACCAACACAGAAAATCCACAACCAATTAACCCAGAACCAGAAAATCCACAACCAATTAACCCAGAACCAGTCTACATAAAACAAGAAAAACCTGACAAACCTGTAAGCCTGAGACCATTAAACCAGACACCATCAAACAAGAGACCCTCAAGCCTGAGTGCTTTAACTCTGATACCTAGAATCAAGGCATTAATAATTGACCTGACCAGCGATGAGGAGGAGGAAAACGCAGCAGAAACACCCCAACAAAACGAGACAAACCATGACCTAGAACCAGCAAAGAAAAAACAAAAACATAACCCGGAGGAAAACCCGTCATCAAAACCATCAAACCCATCAAAACCACCAACACAGAGAACCGATCAAGACAACAACCCTGTCTACCACAGACACGATAGTTTTGGTAGCAAAATACTCAATTGGAACTTAACACCAAGCCGACCGATCATTATCATGGGAGACTCCAACCTTGCCAGACTCCCACTGATCCAAGATTCTAGAATCCAGGTGGATTGTTACCCAGGGGCTAACATTAGCCACGCCGTAAACATACTCAGACACCAAACACCTCTAACACAGAGCGTAACCAAAATCATACTTTCATTCGGCCTCAACAATAGGCAGCAGGGGAACCCTCTCATCCTGAGGAAGGATTTAAATGCTATGATTATAGCAGCAGCTCTTAAATTCCCTCAGTCGGAAATCTTTATCCCACTAATTAATGGTTCAGCTGACTTACCAGGAAAGATTGGAGGCAACATCAGATCTCTAAATTTTCTCATAAAAGAAACAGGACACCAAATCCCACGGTTAAACAAGGAACAATTTGACACAGATCCCGATAAAATACACTGGACACCCGCAACAGGACAAAATATGTGGGAAACATGGAAGGCTTTTTTAGATTGAACCAACCCCAGAAGGGGTTGGAACAACCAGATAAGGAAGTAATCAACCTATCAACACAACATGACTTAACACCATACCAACGACAAGTCTTAAGAAAAGGCCTCTCATTTATACCATCGGTAAAAACCACAGAGGGTCAAAGAGTCTCCTTGCAGACCGACCTTACTGAATACCACAGACGACTAAAATTATGTGCCTACTTTGGGCCAACAAAAGCCCCCCCCAAAAAACCCTTTATTGCGAAATCCCAGTGGGAACCAACACCGGACAAACTACCGCCAGAAATACTCACCCTAATTAAAACGGATCAGACAACATTGAAATCAACAAAACAGGACAAAAACCCGACAAACCTCACGCCAGAAGAGGAACAAGCACTAGAACAACTAAGGAACAAAACCGACATAATAATTAAACCAGCAGACAAGGGCAGTGCCACAGTAATTATGGACAGAACCAATTATATCCATGAGGCCCTACGCCAACTAAATGACAGCACCTATTACATGACCCTAAAAGAACCAATTTACCCAGAAACAGCCATCAAAATCGCAGAGATCCTGGAGACTCTATATGACAAAAAAACTTTAAACAGGAAACAGATTTCCTACCTAAAAGGTGACGGCCCTCCAAGGCCTAGATACTTTTACCTCCTCCCTAAAATCCACAAACCACAAGAAAAATGGACAATCCCACACAAGATCCCACCGGGGCGCCCCATCGTGTCGGACTGCGGTAGTGAGAGCTATGGTGTGGCAGAATACATAGACTCGTTCCTAACCCCATTATCTATAAAACACCCAAGCTACCTTAAAAACACTCAGGATTTTGTGCATCGCATTCGTGACATGCAAACGCAGGAACCCTGCATGCTTTTTACAATGGACGTCAACAGCTTATATACCAACATCAACACGGCCTTAGGCCTGTTAGCAATTAAAAAATGGATGGGAAAATACCCAGAGGAGGGGCGACCAGACCAAGAAATTTTGCAGCTTCTCCATCTAAGTCTAACAAAAAATGACTTCCAATTCAATGGTCAAACATACCTCCAAATTAAGGGCACAGCCATGGGAAAGAAATTCGCACCAGCATACGCCAATATTTATATGGCAGATTGGGAAGAGACTGCCCTCAAAAAATGCGAAAAAATTCCAACTCAATATTTTAGATACCTCGACGACATCTGGGGTATCTGGACCCACCCAAAAGAGGATTTTGATAAATTCGTAACCACTCTCAACAGTCACCACACCTTCATCAAGGTAGAACCGGAGACAAGCGACACGCAAGTTAACTTCTTAGACACCACGGTCTTTAAAGGTACAGACTTTGGGGAAAACGGTAAACTACAAACAAAGGTTTTCTTTAAACCAACAGACACACATGCTCTACTGCATAAAAAGAGCTTCCATCCAAAACACGTATTCCCGGGAATCGTTAAGTCCCAACTACTAAGGTTCGAAAGAATATGCTCCAGGCAGGAGGATAAATATGAGGCCAAAACAACACTTTTTCAAACACTCAAACAAAGGGGTTACTCCAGGTCCCTTCTCCGCAAAATAGAAAAACAAATCCAACAGGATAAAGAGACCCCAAGGACCCTAGGAGAAGAGGAGAAACAAATGATCCCATTTATCTCAACTTATTCAAAATACACCAGACAGGCCAACCAGACGATTAAAAATAACTTTAGAGAGCTGCTGGTAAACACCACACTCGATGAAGAGTTTAAAATCATCTCAGCCTACAGGAAAAATCCCAACCTGAAGGACCTTCTAGTTAGGGCCAAACTCAAACCACCGGGGACACGCCCAGAAAGACCAAGAGGCCCGAAAGTGGCCAAAAACTCGACAACAGGGGCAACTTACAAACTGCCTCAAAACATCCCAATGACAACATCCAACTGTGTCTATATCATCCAGTGCAAAAAATGCCCCATGAACTATATAGGGGAAACACGCAATTCCCTGAGGACCCGCCTTTCCCACCATAAATACAACGTTACAAACAACCACAAAAAAGACACTTACCTGGTTCAGCACTTCCAGAAACATGGATTCGTGAACTTGCGCTTGAGGGCACTCCAGCACAACCCACAGTGGACAACCTACCAGAGGAAAAGAACAGAGAGATACTGGACCACCAGACTGGACACGAAATTCCCAAATGGACTAAATGAGAAAGATGCCTCATAACAAATCAAACTCATCAGAGGTCTTTTGAAACAAATGTACATAATTCTCCTTTAAAAACAAACAATTGTTGTTTTGTGCAAGTGATAGATATGGTTGACAATGTTAAAATAAAACCTATAACCTATAAAACCGTTACCTTTTCTAAAAATGTTTTACAAAATGTCTTATCAAACCCCACACCCTGTTCAGAAAGTATTATGTATTGTATAAAGTTCAAACACCTTTTATAAATAAAAAAAGAGGGAGAAAAATGATGACAAAATGGGACAAGTTCAAAGCCGAAGGCCACTGAATAGAACCACCAGGTTCTCTTTCATGACCACAGCCAGAACAAACCCAGATCTGAGTCCCTCCTAAAAAACAAGACAATGTAATAAAAATCACACAAACAGAAAAATAAGACACTAGAAATAGATCCCTTTTCCTCTCCTCTCTTCTCTCATGAAAATGAGAGAGTAGGGGGAGGTAGAGTGTACAGCCCGAACAGGCGGGGGAGAGCTTAGCCCGGACAGGCTTCTCTCCCTGACTCTGCTTCCCTTAAAATATGACTAATTTTATCACTAAAAGTGTATTTTTATTTTTGAATTTTTTGAAAAAAAACAAAAAATATTTATACTATAGGCACCCTCTACTTTGTATACAGTTATTTTTTTAGAATTTTTCTATCTTTCCAAAAAATAAAAAAACTTTACCTCTACCTCATAAAGGAAGGTAAGGGTTCAACCAGGAAGTAACACAATATAATCACTAAAAACACACATTTGTATTTTTAGAAAAAAATCAGAAAATAATTTTAAAATAGCAACCCCCTATTTTTTATACAGAGAATTATTTAGAATTTTTCTATCTTTCAAAAAAACAAAACAACCTTACCCCTATCTCATTAACTAAGATAAAGAGCCCAACCCGGAAGTAGCATTAAAACCTTCTATAATAATTTTTTCTACTGTAACAATACAGTTGCCTGACATAGTAGGAGCCAAAAGTTCCAAAAAAATGTAAACTTACAAATAAAAAAATAAAAATTTGAAAAATACTTTTCTTTATGCCAATAAAACAAGTTTTTACGCTAAAAAAGTAATCTACCATTTTGATTGGTCAAACAACGACTGGGGATTGTGGGGGACTCCTCCCATGTAGGAAAAATCCAAGACCATGAGTGAAACGGGTGGAAAGAAGAGTGACCTCCCCCCAAAAAACCTCTTCATTTTCAAGACTGTTTGCAAGGCCATGCTATGGTGAGTCTTCCAGAAATAGCGTTTCTATTGTCTGTCTTGTATTGAGATTTCTGTAGTTGTGCGGTGTATATGGAACACAGAAATCTCAAATAGAATCCAGGGTGTCTGGAGGAGTCAAGTGGGCAGAGCTCTGGCGCAAAAAAACTTGATTTCTTCCAGCCCTCAGAGTTACTAGGAAGGCAATGCTTGTCATGGCTGGTTCTGGTTGTCTCTGGGGGTGACATCTCAATGGAAGCTATGGAGAGTCAAGGAGGCAGAGCTCTGGCGAAAAAATCCTTGTTTCCTCCAAACCCTCATGATAACTGGGAAGGCAATGCTTGTCATGGCTGGTTCTGGTTGTTTGTGGGAGCTTCTTATGGTATTCTTTTGCTTGAATCCAGGGTGTCTGGAAGAGTCAAGTGGGCGGAGCTCTGGCGAAAAAAACTTGATTTCTTCCAGCCCTCAGAGCAACTAGGAAGGCAATGCTTGTCATGGCTGGTTCTGGTTGTCTCTGTGGGAAGCTATGGAGAGTCAAGGAGGCAGAGCTCTGGCGAAAAAATCCTTGTTTCCTCCAAACCCTCATGATAACTAGGAACGCATGCTTGTCATGCTTGATTCTGGTTGTTTTGTCGGAGCTTCTCATGGTATTCAAGCCCTGTAAAAACTAAAACCTGTAAAAACAAAAAACCTCTTTTCAGAGAAAAGGAGCCCGATTCTCAACCCTGACTGGCCAGACTAGGGATACCTTGCGGTGATAACGAATAGTCTGTGCTGAGCAGGGGGTAAGTATGCGGCCCCCCCAGGTCCGACTCTAGGACAGCACGTGGGGTGTGGTGGTCTAGGGCATCAAGACCTTAAACGTTGCCCAGTCTTCTATGAGGTATAGCCTCACCCATACAACGATACATTTTTGCACTACACACGTTTTATCAGAAACTTTTCCCCAAAAAAAGAACAAAATTGGACTCCTTCAAATTGTCACTCTCCTCCAACAATTTCCATCCCCTGGTTCAGCTTAGTGACCAGGCCGTGGATGCAACGGGACCTAAGAGCTCCTCTCACCACCTCCGGATCCACCAAAGACAACTTACCATTTGACTCCGAATAGAACACCAATAAGAAAAAAATATAATTCCCTTTTCTTTAAAAAAAACTTTAGAGGAATTTTCACTTAAATTATGACTTATAGAATTTGACTTAAAAAATTCTAAAAAAAACAAAATCACCTAAATTTATTAAAATTTTTTAATTAAATTAGAATCTACTCCTAAAAAATCTAACCCTAGCTACTTAAACCTAACCAATCAAATTCTACACCTAAAACCTATCAGATAAATCCTAAAAAACTAAAAACTTAACCAGTTTTACCCTATGCCTAGACCTGATCCTAATCCTAACCCTAACCATTTAGAACTCTACACCTAAACCTAACCACTTAAAATTCCTAACTTAACCCTAACCATTTAAAAACCTAGGCCTAGACATGACCTTAATCCTAACCCTAACCATTTGTTCCCTATGCCTAAACTTAACCACTTAACCCTATGCCTAGACCTGATCCTAAATCCTAACCCTAACCATTCGGAACGCTACACCTAAACCTAACCACTTAAAATCCTAAAACTAACCCTAACCATTTAAAACCTAGGCCTAGACATGACCTTAATCCTAACCCTAACCATTTTTCCCTATGCCTAAACTTAACCACTTAACCCTATGCCTAGACCTGATCCTAAATCCTAACCCTAACCATTTCTTCTCCTATGCCTAAACCTAACCACTTAACCCGATGCCAAGATCTAAAAAACTTAAAACCTAACACCCAACCTTAAAACTTAACCCTAAACCTTAAAACCCGATACCTAAAAAACAAACTTTAAAAATTCCTTAAAAAAACAAAACCAAGAATCTGTTGTAAAATTATCTTAGAATTAGATTATTATAAACTTAGCGGGACACACCCCGGGGTTTGATCAACCTTGGCTGGGCCTTCCTCGGGAGAGGGTGTCTGGTGGTAATGGCCGAAACACCCAATGATCCTGAGGTGCACTACTGATGATGTGTCACCTTTTTATATAGGACTAGAAAAACAAATTAGCCATAAAAAATAGTCCAAATTATTTTTGCAAAAACAAACAAACAAAAAAACAAATATACTAAAATACAATCCTTAGACTTCAATATAGACAAAACAAAAACAGAAAAAACCAAGGCATGCCAAATAAATAATTACTTTTATTCAAAAAACCACCTAAAACTTACAAAAAACCTAAAAATTAAAAATACATAAGGAACAATATTCAAACTACTGTTTAAACCAATTTGAAAAAAAGGGGATATGTGAGAATGGAGAGTATTAATGACGAGCGTCGGCCAGTGCATTGCCTTTGGCTCCCTATTCCAAACTGCCCAGTCGTTGGATGAAGCAGGGGGGGTCATCGAGATATCTTTTCAAAACCTAACCCAGCCCGAGCCATCGGACGAGCGATCTCTCTTTGAAAAACGATTTGCATATCCCTACCAAAACAATTCTCCTATTTCTTCAAATGACAAATAGGAAATAAGTACACAGAACAAGAGAACCAACTAATAACCAAAACATCTCAAAAACCTATAATTTACAATAAACCAAATATAAAAGCAATAATATGAAAACAACTTTTTTTTAAAAAATTATAAAAAAACAAAAGTATAAACAAATAAAAAACAAAGGTAAAACTCTCCCTCAAAATAAATACAGGATAATGTAATAAAACTCAAGAAAAAATAGACACTAGAAATAGATCCCTTTTCCTCTCCTCTCTTCTCTCATGAAAATGAGAGAGTAGGGGGAGGCAGAGTATACAGCCCGAACAGGCGGGGGAGGGCTTAGCCCGGACAGGCTTCTCTCCCTGACTCTGCTTCCCTTAAAATATGACTAATTATATCCAAAAAAATATATATATATATATATATTTTCAAAAAATATAGAGGGTCCAACCAGGAAGTAACATAGCTATATCACTAAAAATGTACACTTCTAATTTTATAAAAAAAACAATAAATAATGTTATCTAAAACCTAACCCTTACAAACAAAGTCTCTTTGAAAACAATTTTTACCCTTACAAAACCATTCTCCTTTCCTCTTTTATTTTTTCAACAGGAAAGAAACATGTCGACCCCTAAAAAGTACAATGACTTCCAGCTCCTGACCAGAGCCTTCAATCATCTGATCAAAGCTCATCACCACCTGGAACATGTTGATTCCTCGCCAGGCTCCACCCCCCCAAAGGGGCTACTAAAAATGCAGAACGAACTAACAAGCAAGATCCGCCCATCTTGCCCCAGCGAAGCAACAGAATTCAAGAAGTTCTACAATGCTAAGAACTGGTCCTATACCACGCTGCAGATTCTGGAAGAGCACTACCAGACAGTAATCATAGATTGCCAAAACCAAATTCAACTCCTGCCCAAAACGGATTGGGAAAGGGCACTAACAATAGCCATGAAATGGATAAAAAAAGACCTGCGCAACATCAAAACAACCACCTTGGAACAAGCAAAAAACGCCATAGAGAACTTATGCAAAGAACCGACTCCAAATACCGAAATGGATACAACCCCGATCATTGAACAGACCCAAACCAACACAGAAAATCCACAACCAATTAACCCAGAACCAGAAAATCCACAACCAACCCAAACCAACACAGAAAATCCACAACCAATTAACCCAGAACCAGAAAATCCACAACCAATTAACCCAGAACCAGTCTACATAAAACAAGAAAAACCTGACAAACCTGTAAGCCTGAGACCATTAAACCAGACACCATCAAACAAGAGACCCTCAAGCCTGAGTGCTTTAACTCTGATACCTAGAATCAAGGCATTAATAATTGACCTGACCAGCGATGAGGAGGAGGAAAACGCAGCAGAAACACCCCAACAAAACGAGACAAACCATGACCTAGAACCAGCAAAGAAAAAACAAAAACATAACCCGGAGGAAAACCCGTCATCAAAACCATCAAACCCATCAAAACCACCAACACAGAGAACCGATCAAGACAACAACCCTGTCTACCACAGACACGATAGTTTTGGTAGCAAAATACTCAATTGGAACTTAACACCAAGCCGACCGATCATTATCATGGGAGACTCCAACCTTGCCAGACTCCCACTGATCCAAGATTCTAGAATCCAGGTGGATTGTTACCCAGGGGCTAACATTAGCCACGCCGTAAACATACTCAGACACCAAACACCTCTAACACAGAGCGTAACCAAAATCATACTTTCATTCGGCCTCAACAATAGGCAGCAGGGGAACCCTCTCATCCTGAGGAAGGATTTAAATGCTATGATTATAGCAGCAGCTCTTAAATTCCCTCAGTCGGAAATCTTTATCCCACTAATTAATGGTTCAGCTGACTTACCAGGAAAGATTGGAGGCAACATCAGATCTCTAAATTTTCTCATAAAAGAAACAGGACACCAAATCCCACGGTTAAACAAGGAACAATTTGACACAGATCCCGATAAAATACACTGGACACCCGCAACAGGACAAAATATGTGGGAAACATGGAAGGCTTTTTTAGATTGAACCAACCCCAGAAGGGGTTGGAACAACCAGATAAGGAAGTAATCAACCTATCAACACAACATGACTTAACACCATACCAACGACAAGTCTTAAGAAAAGGCCTCTCATTTATACCATCGGTAAAAACCACAGAGGGTCAAAGAGTCTCCTTGCAGACCGACCTTACTGAATACCACAGACGACTAAAATTATGTGCCTACTTTGGGCCAACAAAAGCCCCCCCCAAAAAACCCTTTATTGCGAAATCCCAGTGGGAACCAACACCGGACAAACTACCGCCAGAAATACTCACCCTAATTAAAACGGATCAGACAACATTGAAATCAACAAAACAGGACAAAAACCCGACAAACCTCACGCCAGAAGAGGAACAAGCACTAGAACAACTAAGGAACAAAACCGACATAATAATTAAACCAGCAGACAAGGGCAGTGCCACAGTAATTATGGACAGAACCAATTATATCCATGAGGCCCTACGCCAACTAAATGACAGCACCTATTACATGACCCTAAAAGAACCAATTTACCCAGAAACAGCCATCAAAATCGCAGAGATCCTGGAGACTCTATATGACAAAAAAACTTTAAACAGGAAACAGATTTCCTACCTAAAAGGTGACGGCCCTCCAAGGCCTAGATACTTTTACCTCCTCCCTAAAATCCACAAACCACAAGAAAAATGGACAATCCCACACAAGATCCCACCGGGGCGCCCCATCGTGTCGGACTGCGGTAGTGAGAGCTATGGTGTGGCAGAATACATAGACTCGTTCCTAACCCCATTATCTATAAAACACCCAAGCTACCTTAAAAACACTCAGGATTTTGTGCATCGCATTCGTGACATGCAAACGCAGGAACCCTGCATGCTTTTTACAATGGACGTCAACAGCTTATATACCAACATCAACACGGCCTTAGGCCTGTTAGCAATTAAAAAATGGATGGGAAAATACCCAGAGGAGGGGCGACCAGACCAAGAAATTTTGCAGCTTCTCCATCTAAGTCTAACAAAAAATGACTTCCAATTCAATGGTCAAACATACCTCCAAATTAAGGGCACAGCCATGGGAAAGAAATTCGCACCAGCATACGCCAATATTTATATGGCAGATTGGGAAGAGACTGCCCTCAAAAAATGCGAAAAAATTCCAACTCAATATTTTAGATACCTCGACGACATCTGGGGTATCTGGACCCACCCAAAAGAGGATTTTGATAAATTCGTAACCACTCTCAACAGTCACCACACCTTCATCAAGGTAGAACCGGAGACAAGCGACACGCAAGTTAACTTCTTAGACACCACGGTCTTTAAAGGTACAGACTTTGGGGAAAACGGTAAACTACAAACAAAGGTTTTCTTTAAACCAACAGACACACATGCTCTACTGCATAAAAAGAGCTTCCATCCAAAACACGTATTCCCGGGAATCGTTAAGTCCCAACTACTAAGGTTCGAAAGAATATGCTCCAGGCAGGAGGATAAATATGAGGCCAAAACAACACTTTTTCAAACACTCAAACAAAGGGGTTACTCCAGGTCCCTTCTCCGCAAAATAGAAAAACAAATCCAACAGGATAAAGAGACCCCAAGGACCCTAGGAGAAGAGGAGAAACAAATGATCCCATTTATCTCAACTTATTCAAAATACACCAGACAGGCCAACCAGACGATTAAAAATAACTTTAGAGAGCTGCTGGTAAACACCACACTCGATGAAGAGTTTAAAATCATCTCAGCCTACAGGAAAAATCCCAACCTGAAGGACCTTCTAGTTAGGGCCAAACTCAAACCACCGGGGACACGCCCAGAAAGACCAAGAGGCCCGAAAGTGGCCAAAAACTCGACAACAGGGGCAACTTACAAACTGCCTCAAAACATCCCAATGACAACATCCAACTGTGTCTATATCATCCAGTGCAAAAAATGCCCCATGAACTATATAGGGGAAACACGCAATTCCCTGAGGACCCGCCTTTCCCACCATAAATACAACGTTACAAACAACCACAAAAAAGACACTTACCTGGTTCAGCACTTCCAGAAACATGGATTCGTGAACTTGCGCTTGAGGGCACTCCAGCACAACCCACAGTGGACAACCTACCAGAGGAAAAGAACAGAGAGATACTGGACCACCAGACTGGACACGAAATTCCCAAATGGACTAAATGAGAAAGATGCCTCATAACAAATCAAACTCATCAGAGGTCTTTTGAAACAAATGTACATAATTCTCCTTTAAAAACAAACAATTGTTGTTTTGTGCAAGTGATAGATATGGTTGACAATGTTAAAATAAAACCTATAACCTATAAAACCGTTACCTTTTCTAAAAATGTTTTACAAAATGTCTTATCAAACCCCACACCCTGTTCAGAAAGTATTATGTATTGTATAAAGTTCAAACACCTTTTATAAATAAAAAAAGAGGGAGAAAAATGATGACAAAATGGGACAAGTTCAAAGCCGAAGGCCACTGAATAGAACCACCAGGTTCTCTTTCATGACCACAGCCAGAACAAACCCAGATCTGAGTCCCTCCTAAAAAACAAGACAATGTAATAAAAATCACACAAACAGAAAAATAAGACACTAGAAATAGATCCCTTTTCCTCTCCTCTCTTCTCTCATGAAAATGAGAGAGTAGGGGGAGGTAGAGTGTACAGCCCGAACAGGCGGGGGAGAGCTTAGCCCGGACAGGCTTCTCTCCCTGACTCTGCTTCCCTTAAAATATGACTAATTTTATCACTAAAAGTGTATTTTTATTTTTGAATTTTTTGAAAAAAAACAAAAAATATTTATACTATAGGCACCCTCTACTTTGTATACAGTTATTTTTTTAGAATTTTTCTATCTTTCCAAAAAATAAAAAAACTTTACCTCTACCTCATAAAGGAAGGTAAGGGTTCAACCAGGAAGTAACACAATATAATCACTAAAAACACACATTTGTATTTTTAGAAAAAAATCAGAAAATAATTTTAAAATAGCAACCCCCTATTTTTTATACAGAGAATTATTTAGAATTTTTCTATCTTTCAAAAAAACAAAACAACCTTACCCCTATCTCATTAACTAAGATAAAGAGCCCAACCCGGAAGTAGCATTAAAACCTTCTATAATAATTTTTTCTACTGTAACAATACAGTTGCCTGACATAGTAGGAGCCAAAAGTTCCAAAAAAATGTAAACTTACAAATAAAAAAATAAAAATTTGAAAAATACTTTTCTTTATGCCAATAAAACAAGTTTTTACGCTAAAAAAGTAATCTACCATTTTGATTGGTCAAACAACGACTGGGGATTGTGGGGGACTCCTCCCATGTAGGAAAAATCCAAGACCATGAGTGAAACGGGTGGAAAGAAGAGTGACCTCCCCCCAAAAAACCTCTTCATTTTCAAGACTGTTTGCAAGGCCATGCTATGGTGAGTCTTCCAGAAATAGCGTTTCTATTGTCTGTCTTGTATTGAGATTTCTGTAGTTGTGCGGTGTATATGGAACACAGAAATCTCAAATAGAATCCAGGGTGTCTGGAGGAGTCAAGTGGGCAGAGCTCTGGCGCAAAAAAACTTGATTTCTTCCAGCCCTCAGAGTTACTAGGAAGGCAATGCTTGTCATGGCTGGTTCTGGTTGTCTCTGGGGGTGACATCTCAATGGAAGCTATGGAGAGTCAAGGAGGCAGAGCTCTGGCGAAAAAATCCTTGTTTCCTCCAAACCCTCATGATAACTGGGAAGGCAATGCTTGTCATGGCTGGTTCTGGTTGTTTGTGGGAGCTTCTTATGGTATTCTTTTGCTTGAATCCAGGGTGTCTGGAAGAGTCAAGTGGGCGGAGCTCTGGCGAAAAAAACTTGATTTCTTCCAGCCCTCAGAGCAACTAGGAAGGCAATGCTTGTCATGGCTGGTTCTGGTTGTCTCTGTGGGAAGCTATGGAGAGTCAAGGAGGCAGAGCTCTGGCGAAAAAATCCTTGTTTCCTCCAAACCCTCATGATAACTAGGAACGCATGCTTGTCATGCTTGATTCTGGTTGTTTTGTCGGAGCTTCTCATGGTATTCAAGCCCTGTAAAAACTAAAACCTGTAAAAACAAAAAACCTCTTTTCAGAGAAAAGGAGCCCGATTCTCAACCCTGACTGGCCAGACTAGGGATACCTTGCGGTGATAACGAATAGTCTGTGCTGAGCAGGGGGTAAGTATGCGGCCCCCCCAGGTCCGACTCTAGGACAGCACGTGGGGTGTGGTGGTCTAGGGCATCAAGACCTTAAACGTTGCCCAGTCTTCTATGAGGTATAGCCTCACCCATACAACGATACATTTTTGCACTACACACGTTTTATCAGAAACTTTTCCCCAAAAAAAGAACAAAATTGGACTCCTTCAAATTGTCACTCTCCTCCAACAATTTCCATCCCCTGGTTCAGCTTAGTGACCAGGCCGTGGATGCAACGGGACCTAAGAGCTCCTCTCACCACCTCCGGATCCACCAAAGACAACTTACCATTTGACTCCGAATAGAACACCAATAAGAAAAAAATATAATTCCCTTTTCTTTAAAAAAAACTTTAGAGGAATTTTCACTTAAATTATGACTTATAGAATTTGACTTAAAAAATTCTAAAAAAAACAAAATCACCTAAATTTATTAAAATTTTTTAATTAAATTAGAATCTACTCCTAAAAAATCTAACCCTAGCTACTTAAACCTAACCAATCAAATTCTACACCTAAAACCTATCAGATAAATCCTAAAAAACTAAAAACTTAACCAGTTTTACCCTATGCCTAGACCTGATCCTAATCCTAACCCTAACCATTTAGAACTCTACACCTAAACCTAACCACTTAAAATTCCTAACTTAACCCTAACCATTTAAAAACCTAGGCCTAGACATGACCTTAATCCTAACCCTAACCATTTGTTCCCTATGCCTAAACTTAACCACTTAACCCTATGCCTAGACCTGATCCTAAATCCTAACCCTAACCATTCGGAACGCTACACCTAAACCTAACCACTTAAAATCCTAAAACTAACCCTAACCATTTAAAACCTAGGCCTAGACATGACCTTAATCCTAACCCTAACCATTTTTCCCTATGCCTAAACTTAACCACTTAACCCTATGCCTAGACCTGATCCTAAATCCTAACCCTAACCATTTCTTCTCCTATGCCTAAACCTAACCACTTAACCCGATGCCAAGATCTAAAAAACTTAAAACCTAACACCCAACCTTAAAACTTAACCCTAAACCTTAAAACCCGATACCTAAAAAACAAACTTTAAAAATTCCTTAAAAAAACAAAACCAAGAATCTGTTGTAAAATTATCTTAGAATTAGATTATTATAAACTTAGCGGGACACACCCCGGGGTTTGATCAACCTTGGCTGGGCCTTCCTCGGGAGAGGGTGTCTGGTGGTAATGGCCGAAACACCCAATGATCCTGAGGTGCACTACTGATGATGTGTCACCTTTTTATATAGGACTAGAAAAACAAATTAGCCATAAAAAATAGTCCAAATTATTTTTGCAAAAACAAACAAACAAAAAAACAAATATACTAAAATACAATCCTTAGACTTCAATATAGACAAAACAAAAACAGAAAAAACCAAGGCATGCCAAATAAATAATTACTTTTATTCAAAAAACCACCTAAAACTTACAAAAAACCTAAAAATTAAAAATACATAAGGAACAATATTCAAACTACTGTTTAAACCAATTTGAAAAAAAGGGGATATGTGAGAATGGAGAGTATTAATGACGAGCGTCGGCCAGTGCATTGCCTTTGGCTCCCTATTCCAAACTGCCCAGTCGTTGGATGAAGCAGGGGGGGTCATCGAGATATCTTTTCAAAACCTAACCCTAACCCTAACCCTAACCCTAACCCTAACCCTAACCCTAACCCTAACCCTAACCCTGAACCCTGAACCCAAACCCAAACCTAACCCTAACCCTAACCCTAACCCTAACCCTAACCCTAACCCCTATCCCTAATCAGAGACCCTCTATTCTAACCCTAACCATAGGACCCCTTGCCTGAACCTAACCTCTAACCCCTAAGCAGGGCAATTTATCTGTAATAACCTCACCCAACTACTTTGTTGTTGAACGAAAACGAAGACTCCACACCAATTGGTTTGAAAATCTTTAATTGGGAAGTAACAGGAGTATAGACCAAAAATATGGCAAAAAGTACACTGAAATGCCCCACCCAACTTGGTGTAGTATGGTTATGTAGGTGATAAAAAATCCCAAATATTATATAACTGGAGCTATTAATCTGAATTCACAACAAAAGCATAGTAAAGGATTGAGATGAAAAAGGGAAACTGTGATGCCAAGGAACTGGGAAATTCTGGACTGGGAAATTCTTCAAAGGGGAGGAGCTAGATGGGATATAAAAGCAGGGACACAAGCTCTCACAGAGACTCACAATGGGGACAACTCATGACTAATTCGAACTGACATACTTACCTGCCCTTGCCTGATGAAGAAACAAAAGATTTCGAAACGTCGCGACAGGGCTTCCAGACTAAACCAAAATTTACTTACCTGACTAAGCCACGAACCCTCCCTCGGACGAGTGGAGAGACTTAAGCATAAAAAATGTATATTTGTAAAAAGTTCGTTTAAAGTTTAATATAAATAGTCCACGTATCTGTAATCACAGCGTGTAATAACTACATTACTAGTTTAAGGGCACAGGACCTGTGACAAATGGGGACCAGGGAGCCCCCTGGAGTGAAGGACCGTGCACCTCCTGCCACCTTTTTAAAGGAGGCAGGATCATTTTCCCCTACCCTAACCCTAACCCTAACCCTAACCCTAACCCTAACCCTAACCCTAACCCTAACCCTAACCCTAACTGCAACTACAAACCCTGTACCCCACAATGACCCCGCAGTCGACTTGGGGTGGAGCTCCACATCAAACATACTTAACCTATCCTCATTATTTACTCCGACTACAGACCAGATCCATTTATTGGAAAGGGGTCTTTCATTCATCCCACGCCCGGCAAAGTTTGACTGGGAGGAACTTCATAGGGACCTACATCAATATAACCGAAGGCTAAAAATTATTAGTCATTTTTATGGTAAACCGGACCACATCCAGACACCCTTCATCCACAAATCTAATTGGGAACCCAGCACGGCTCAATCACACACAGCCACAATAAACCTGGTGCAAAAGAACAAACAGGCCCTGCGTTACTACCGGCCCCCAGGGGACGTTGCAGACAACCTCTCGGGGCTGGAACGCAGGGCCTTAGAAGAACTTACCCAAAATCCCAATATCATCATTAAACCCGCGGACAAAGGCTCCAAAATAGTTATCATGGATAGACAGCAGTATTTACTGGAGGCAAACAGACAACTCTCAAACACTACACATTATAAACCCATTCCGTCAGACTTACAAGCTCATACTCAACCACTTCTCCGCAACATCATACAAACCCTATATGACAATAAAACCATTAACCACAAGCAAAAAATCTATTTATTCGGCCCTGACCAACCCCGCCCCCGACAGTTTTATTTACTACCAAAAATCCACAAGGAACCCCCATCATGGACCATTCCCTATGAAGTTCCCCCCGGCAGACCTATAGTTTCAGATTGTAATAGCACTTCATATCACATCTCAGAATACATAGACCATTTTCTTGGACCCCTTTCCAATAAACATCCCAGTTACATCAAGGACACCTATCATTTCATAGACACCATCCGGCCCATGGTTGTTCCAAACCAGTCATATTTATTTACAATAGACATAGACAGTTTGTACACAAATATCAATACACAAACCGGTATCAAGGCTATCAGATCCATCTTCAATAACAACCCCGACAACAATAGACCGGACAACGAAATCATTCAACTCCTGACCCTCTGTCTCAACAATAACGATTTTTCATTCAACAACAAGCAATTCCTACAAATCCACGGAACGGCCATGGGTCAGCGATACGCACCATCATACGCTAACATCTACATGAGCGAGTGGGAGCGAGAGGCACTAGCCAAGTGCACACACCAACCCCTTACCTACCTCCGATTTTTAGACGACATTTTTGGCATCTGGCAACACGACATCTCTTTATTTTCTGACTTCATAGACACATTGAATAGCCACCACCCATCCATTAAAGTTAAATACATCATAGATCCACTACAAGTAAATTTTCTGGATACAACTGTTTTTTTTGACCGGTCAAATAATTCATCATACTCACAATTACTCACCAAGGTTTATTTTAAAACAACAGATACACACGCCCTGCTCCATAAAACAAGCTATCATCCGAAACACACATTTAAAGGTATCATTAAATCCCAAATCATCCGCTTCTACAGAATATCATCCCTGGCTATAGATCTTCATTCATCCATCTCCATCCTTTTTTGTAGTCTCAGGAAAAGGGGCTACTCAAAACGCTTCCTCCGCCAAATCAAGAACAACACTTTGGCGTCTCTCGCTCCTGCTCGCTTCATTCCCCGTATTGCTCCACCCCAAGTCCCGGTCTCGGAGGGCATCCCGTCTACAGGTCCCCTACCGGTATACCCTAACCCTAACCCTAAACCGGATCCCAACCTCAACCCAAATCCTAACCCTAACCAGGATCCCCCCAGACCTAACCCTAACCCCAATGCTCCCAAGTCTAACCCTGACCCAAACCCATTTCCTAACCCTAACCCACCCTCCCCCGACCCTAACCCTAACCCCAGCTTTCCTAAGCCTAACTCTAAACCTAACCAAGATCCCCCCGGACCTAACCCTAACCCCAATGCTCCCAAGTCCAACCCTAACCCAAACCCATATCCTAACCCTAACCCACCCTCCCCCGACCCTAACCCTAACCCCAGCTTTCCCAAGCCTAACCCTAACCAAACCTTCCCCAAACCTAACCCTAACCCCAACTCTCCCAATCCTAACCCTAACCCTGACCCAAATCCTAACCCTAACCCCTCCGAGACCGCCATCATTCTCCGAACCAACAACCCTGACCCCAACCCCGCCATAGTACCATTTATATCTACCTTTTCACACAAAATCACCGGTTTACATAGGATTATCAAGTACAACTTTACCCAGACCCAATCAGTACAGCCGGCTTTCAAAAACCATACCACCATATCAGCATACAGAAAGAACAAAAACCTCCATAGCTTATTAATACGGTCCAAGTACTCAGACAACAAACCATCAACACAAACACAGTACCATATACATTACAGAAACAGGAAATTCATTTCAAACATCCACAGCAATAAAGCTTCCCCTACATTAGGCACATTTACACTAATCACCAGTAACGTCATTTACATCATTACATGCACCACCTGCAATAAACATTACGTCGGCGAAACAAAACATACCATCCTCACCCGACTCAAACAACACCTGTATAACATTGGGGAAGGCAAACTCACCACCCCCATGGTCTTTCATTTCCAACGTCATCCGGTCAGCAGTCTAATCATTTCAGGCCTAGAAGCACAGGACCACTGGACCATTGGGCAGAGAAAAAGAGCAGAGAAATCATGGATCTTCAAACTGGACACCATCATCCCAACAGGTCTAAATGACAAATAACCACCAGTCCATCTTACCTGTCCATTGTTAAACCCCCTGTTTTTTCCACCCCCCCTTCTTTTTCCGCCAGATCTGCTGCCTGGGGACCCCCAGGACCCCCCGATTGCAACATCAACACCAATGGCTTCGGGAGGATTCGAACCGGGGGTCCCGGTGCCAGGGGCGTCGTCTCTGCCATTAGGCCAAATTTCTTTCTATATACTCTTTTTGTTTCATTCATTTGAAACCAACAAACTTATTTTTTCTTATAGTTTAATATATTAAAAACAAACCCCCCCCCCCCTTTTTTTTCAGCTGTACCCATAAAGTTCCATCAGGCAGAGAGACGCCCACCATCTGCACCAAACCAGGCAGCAGCCAAACCCACCTCTGCCTCTGCCCCATGGTCCTTGCAGGACGTGCTCTGCCTGGGGAGCGTACCCTGGTCCCCGGGATGAGAGAGCTGAGCCTTCCCAACTTGACCACCACCTTACGTAAACCAACTTCCCAACCGGATGAAACCTAGCAGGTCAGTAGGCCAGTGCATATAAGTCATAACCCTGAACCCTGAACCCCAACCCAAACCCAAACCTAACCCCGCCCGTGCCACTGACCTGCAGACACAATCCGGTTGGAACCTACTGTACATACAAACAACAAAAAATAATCCCCCAACCAAAAAAACAAACCCGAACCCCCTCCCCTTTCAGAAGATGCTGCGGACTTCTATCCCTATGTGGGGTTGTCCAGGGGGTTCGAACCCGGGTCCTCCGCACGAGAAACCGGAGCCCATCCTGATGAGCCATACACTGGCTGTTACAGCATTCAGCTAGAACACCCAGACTCAGATACCTTCTAGCCACCGCCCCCCAAGGGAACCAATCATATGGGATAACCATTTTCCCTCCAAAATTCAAATATATTGGAGGGAAACCCTACAAAATGGCCTACCCTCCTAGCCCTATCACAACAGACCTACTCACAACACTACTTACTGATTGGTGGTTTAAGCCTTGGGGGAGGGGCACACTTCCCCTCCTCCAACACTTTATAACCACCAGAGCTGTGGTCTTATCCACACATCCTCTGAAGAAGCATATCCCAATGCGAAACGTCAGGATCTAAACACTACTCAACGGTACGTCAGCTTTGACTCTTTTATCTTTTTTCAAAAACACCGGTTTTAAGCAGATTTTGCTTTTTAACTATTTGGTGATTTGGTTTTTAACTTTTTAAGCTAGTTTTTTTGATTGTCCTGGGGGGCTGCTGCCTGAGGCCTGCCATGTGGTACAAACATTTGACTCCATTTTAAACCTGGTTTTAAAACGGCCTTGTTTATACCAGTTGGAGCTTTGTGTTTTGACTTAAACATACAGTTTTAAAACACCCTGGGGCTACGGCTGTGGCCTTCCATGTGGTGCAAACACTTTTGACTCCCTTTTAATACCTGGTTTTGAAACGGCCTTGTTTTTACCAGTGGGAGCGTTGTGTTTTATACTTAAACAAACAGTTTTAAAACATCCTGAATAGGCCTCTGCCCAAGGCCTTCCCTTGTCTTTTAATCAGTAGTCTCCCTCTATCTTTTTTAAACCTGGTTCTAAAGCGGCCTTGCTTTTACCAGTTGGAGTGTTGTGTTTTAAACTAAAGATTACAGTTTTTTATAACACCTGAGGGACTCCTGCCTGGGCCTCTCCACTGTTTTTTTTAAACAGCACACTCCTTTCATTGATTCATTTATTTTTATATCTACGGTTTTAAAGCGGCCTTTCTTTTTACCGGAGTATGGTGTTTTTTTTAACTATTAAAGCCACCATTTTCTAAAACAGCCGGAGGGACCTCGGCTTGAGGCCTTCCTCATTTTTAAACATTGACTATTTTTTTTGAACTCTTGTTTTAAAGCGACCCTGCTTTTAAAACTATTGTGGATTATTGTTTTTTACTTTTTGGGACACTATATATATATTTTTTTCAAAAACTATCTGGAGACCTCCCGCCTGGATTTTTTGTACACTGATACGGTTTTTTCGGAGTTTCCTCCTGTTTTCATCAGGATATCTACCAGGAACTACAAACAAAGGCACCTGAACCTAGTCCTGCTGGACCACTGCCAAATCGCCACCCCAGCTCCAAGGCCCAGGAACACGCCATCAACTAACCACTGGACCTAGGAGGCCTCCACCTACGCTACCAGGGTAAGAGCCCCCTCCAGTGACTTTTAAAATGTTTTATAGCAGAGTTAAGCCCGTACCGTCGAGTGGTGTAGGACGTGGACCACAGCTCACACACAACACAGCCCTACAACCCTTGATGTCTTTAAACATGCACTCATCACAATACAAACACAACCCTACACGCCGGCTAACAAACATGAACGCAGCACCCATCAACACATGGAACCAAGTACCGGACCCAGCCACCCGTACTGCGTCAAAACAAATATTTCAATTAATACAGGCTATACACCATAAACACACAACAGACAATTCATTAACCACCAACACTTTCCCACCTGGGATGATGCGTCAGGTCACCAGACTGACTGACTTCATCAAACCGGCTACACCATCAGACACCACACGTCACAAAATTAAAAACAATACAGACAACTGGATGAGAACAAACATGGCCATACTACAGGAACATTACACCAACACAATACACACCCTCGGCCGCACACCACACAACCCCATAGCCTTGCAAATAGCCACCGGATGGGCTAGGAAACGGTATGGCCAGAGACTCCGGGCAGACACTATTTCGGCTACAGAAGGTATTCTGCAGCAGCATAATACTACTAGTAACAATAATGAACCTTCTTTTAAACCGAAGAGCAGGTTGGAAGGCTCCCTCTCCACCATCCCGGAATTATCCGATGAAGAGGAATTCCCACCACTACCGGTCATCATCAGTAAGTCACCCCCTGCATTTCAGCCATATCCAATTCGACAGTCCCGGGCACCACTACTCCCCACCCCCATCCAGCGCCAGACAACACTGGATGGACTACCACCACTACCTCAACGACTCAGACATGACCGCCCATACCAGACGAACAGACAAAAGACATTCCCCTTACCCCAAACCAGGCCCCCCCTACAACCGACACTACCTGACCACCCCATACCCAAACCGCCGACCTACCCAGTTTATAACAAGGGCCCTCTTCAAACACAGAGGGCACCTATACATCTTGCTTCAAAACAAATCCCTCCTGACCCAAACACCTCCACCCCTCCCTCAGTGAGGGGCAAGAAAGTAGTCTCCTGGGGACCCGAACCGGTCTCCCAGGAGGCAGAAATTACCATAAAACCCAACCCCAAACTCTCCCCCATCCTACCCTCAGTGACTAGACGGAAAACCCCAATGACACGACTACCCCTAAGCCCCAGTACCCCCGACTCACCGACAGTCAGTGCAGTACCAGAACCAAGAAGACAAACACAGCAAACCCAAGCCCTTATTCACCAAATACCGGACACACATAACAATACCCTGGAACTCCAGTCTATATCCCTTAACACACACAGTTTTTCAAATGTTTCGACCAGCAATCTTGACACCATCTCCTCTCTCCCTTCTACACCCACAGGTGTTGCTGGTCCCCGGATTGGCACAATGGAACAGCGAGGAGCTCCGGCAACCACAACGGGAGGGTCACCTAACATGATGAGCGGGCAATTAAAGGCTAACAATGCCATTCAAGCCTTGTCTGAGACCTCCCTACCACCACTTGGAAGTCCACCTCCCACTTGTGCCATTCGGGGATCCAGCACACCTTCACCCCCCGACGATAGCCCCGCAGGACCCTCCTCCACCTCCTCCCCTTTCACCCTACCACCATACACTCCTACATCAGGTAAATACCACCCCACATCACATATCGCCCGACACACCAGGAAACTCCAGGACTGGTCTTTCAAAAGCCGTAGACCAGTCCTGGTGTTGGGGGATTCAAATATCAACAGAATCCCCCCCCACAACAACCCGGACTTACAACTGGACAGCTACCCGGGGGCCAACATGTACCATTTTCTAAAAATCTGTGAAAAAACGGTCCCCAACCCAGCAGTAAAAATAGTGGTCCTCTCCATCGGGATTAATAATAAGGACCAGGACCCCAGGCAGACCTCCTGCAAACAATTAAAATCCCTTTACAAACAGGCCCAACTTGCCTTCCCTAATGCTGACATCTACTTCCCGATAATTAACTTCTCGGACAACCTCACCATTAAACAACAACACAATCTCAAATATATAAACAACACTATAGCCACATACTTCCCGTTTTTAGCAGAGATCCCCCATGACACCTTTTTAACTGAAAAAGACAACATCCATTGGAAGCCGGCCACTGCTAAACTCATCTTCAGTTACTGGTTAAAACAATTAAATTTATAATAACACCCAAACCCAAACCGGGCATAACTGCAACTACAAACCCTGTACCCCACAATGACCCCGCAGTCGACTTGGGGTGGAGCTCCACATCAAACATACTTAACCTATCCTCATTATTTACTCCGACTACAGACCAGATCCATTTATTGGAAAGGGGTCTTTCATTCATCCCACGCCCGGCAAAGTTTGACTGGGAGGAACTTCATAGGGACCTACATCAATATAACCGAAGGCTAAAAATTATTAGTCATTTTTATGGTAAACCGGACCACATCCAGACACCCTTCATCCACAAATCTAATTGGGAACCCAGCACGGCTCAATCACACACAGCCACAATAAACCTGGTGCAAAAGAACAAACAGGCCCTGCGTTACTACCGGCCCCCAGGGGACGTTGCAGACAACCTCTCGGGGCTGGAACGCAGGGCCTTAGAAGAACTTACCCAAAATCCCAATATCATCATTAAACCCGCGGACAAAGGCTCCAAAATAGTTATCATGGATAGACAGCAGTATTTACTGGAGGCAAACAGACAACTCTCAAACACTACACATTATAAACCCATTCCGTCAGACTTACAAGCTCATACTCAACCACTTCTCCGCAACATCATACAAACCCTATATGACAATAAAACCATTAACCACAAGCAAAAAATCTATTTATTCGGCCCTGACCAACCCCGCCCCCGACAGTTTTATTTACTACCAAAAATCCACAAGGAACCCCCATCATGGACCATTCCCTATGAAGTTCCCCCCGGCAGACCTATAGTTTCAGATTGTAATAGCACTTCATATCACATCTCAGAATACATAGACCATTTTCTTGGACCCCTTTCCAATAAACATCCCAGTTACATCAAGGACACCTATCATTTCATAGACACCATCCGGCCCATGGTTGTTCCAAACCAGTCATATTTATTTACAATAGACATAGACAGTTTGTACACAAATATCAATACACAAACCGGTATCAAGGCTATCAGATCCATCTTCAATAACAACCCCGACAACAATAGACCGGACAACGAAATCATTCAACTCCTGACCCTCTGTCTCAACAATAACGATTTTTCATTCAACAACAAGCAATTCCTACAAATCCACGGAACGGCCATGGGTCAGCGATACGCACCATCATACGCTAACATCTACATGAGCGAGTGGGAGCGAGAGGCACTAGCCAAGTGCACACACCAACCCCTTACCTACCTCCGATTTTTAGACGACATTTTTGGCATCTGGCAACACGACATCTCTTTATTTTCTGACTTCATAGACACATTGAATAGCCACCACCCATCCATTAAAGTTAAATACATCATAGATCCACTACAAGTAAATTTTCTGGATACAACTGTTTTTTTTGACCGGTCAAATAATTCATCATACTCACAATTACTCACCAAGGTTTATTTTAAAACAACAGATACACACGCCCTGCTCCATAAAACAAGCTATCATCCGAAACACACATTTAAAGGTATCATTAAATCCCAAATCATCCGCTTCTACAGAATATCATCCCTGGCTATAGATCTTCATTCATCCATCTCCATCCTTTTTTGTAGTCTCAGGAAAAGGGGCTACTCAAAACGCTTCCTCCGCCAAATCAAGAACAACACTTTGGCGTCTCTCGCTCCTGCTCGCTTCATTCCCCGTATTGCTCCACCCCAAGTCCCGGTCTCGGAGGGCATCCCGTCTACAGGTCCCCTACCGGTATACCCTAACCCTAACCCTAAACCGGATCCCAACCTCAACCCAAATCCTAACCCTAACCAGGATCCCCCCAGACCTAACCCTAACCCCAATGCTCCCAAGTCTAACCCTGACCCAAACCCATTTCCTAACCCTAACCCACCCTCCCCCGACCCTAACCCTAACCCCAGCTTTCCTAAGCCTAACTCTAAACCTAACCAAGATCCCCCCGGACCTAACCCTAACCCCAATGCTCCCAAGTCCAACCCTAACCCAAACCCATATCCTAACCCTAACCCACCCTCCCCCGACCCTAACCCTAACCCCAGCTTTCCCAAGCCTAACCCTAACCAAACCTTCCCCAAACCTAACCCTAACCCCAACTCTCCCAATCCTAACCCTAACCCTGACCCAAATCCTAACCCTAACCCCTCCGAGACCGCCATCATTCTCCGAACCAACAACCCTGACCCCAACCCCGCCATAGTACCATTTATATCTACCTTTTCACACAAAATCACCGGTTTACATAGGATTATCAAGTACAACTTTACCCAGACCCAATCAGTACAGCCGGCTTTCAAAAACCATACCACCATATCAGCATACAGAAAGAACAAAAACCTCCATAGCTTATTAATACGGTCCAAGTACTCAGACAACAAACCATCAACACAAACACAGTACCATATACATTACAGAAACAGGAAATTCATTTCAAACATCCACAGCAATAAAGCTTCCCCTACATTAGGCACATTTACACTAAACACCAGTAACGTCATTTACATCATTACATGCACCACCTGCAATAAACATTACGTCGGCGAAACAAAACATACCATCCTCACCCGACTCAAACAACACCTGTATAACATTGGGGAAGGCAAACTCACCACCCCCATGGTCTTTCATTTCCAACGTCATCCGGTCAGCAGTCTAATCATTTCAGGCCTAGAAGCACAGGACCACTGGACCATTGGGCAGAGAAAAAGAGCAGAGAAATCATGGATCTTCAAACTGGACACCATCATCCCAACAGGTCTAAATGACAAATAACCACCAGTCCATCTTACCTGTCCATTGTTAAACCCCCTGTTTTTTCCACCCCCCCTTCTTTTTCCGCCAGATCTGCTGCCTGGGGACCCCCAGGACCCCCCGATTGCAACATCAACACCAATGGCTTCGGGAGGATTCGAACCGGGGGTCCCGGTGCCAGGGGCGTCGTCTCTGCCATTAGGCCAAATTTCTTTCTATATACTCTTTTTGTTTCATTCATTTGAAACCAACAAACTTATTTTTTCTTATAGTTTAATATATTAAAAACAAACCCCCCCCCCCCTTTTTTTTCAGCTGTACCCATAAAGTTCCATCAGGCAGAGAGACGCCCACCATCTGCACCAAACCAGGCAGCAGCCAAACCCACCTCTGCCTCTGCCCCATGGTCCTTGCAGGACGTGCTCTGCCTGGGGAGCGTACCCTGGTCCCCGGGATGAGAGAGCTGAGCCTTCCCAACTTGACCACCACCTTACGTAAACCAACTTCCCAACCGGATGAAACCTAGCAGGTCAGTAGGCCAGTGCATATAAGTCATAACCCTGAACCCTGAACCCCAACCCAAACCCAAACCTAACCCCGCCCGTGCCACTGACCTGCAGACACAATCCGGTTGGAACCTACTGTACATACAAACAACAAAAAATAATCCCCCAACCAAAAAAACAAACCCGAACCCCCTCCCCTTTCAGAAGATGCTGCGGACTTCTATCCCTATGTGGGGTTGTCCAGGGGGTTCGAACCCGGGTCCTCCGCACGAGAAACCGGAGCCCATCCTGATGAGCCATACACTGGCTGTTACAGCATTCAGCTAGAACACCCAGACTCAGATACCTTCTAGCCACCGCCCCCCAAGGGAACCAATCATATGGGATAACCATTTTCCCTCCAAAATTCAAATATATTGGAGGGAAACCCTACAAAATGGCCTACCCTCCTAGCCCTATCACAACAGACCTACTCACAACACTACTTACTGATTGGTGGTTTAAGCCTTGGGGGAGGGGCACACTTCCCCTCCTCCAACACTTTATAACCACCAGAGCTGTGGTCTTATCCACACATCCTCTGAAGAAGCATATCCCAATGCGAAACGTCAGGATCTAAACACTACTCAACGGTACGTCAGCTTTGACTCTTTTATCTTTTTTCAAAAACACCGGTTTTAAGCAGATTTTGCTTTTTAACTATTTGGTGATTTGGTTTTTAACTTTTTAAGCTAGTTTTTTTGATTGTCCTGGGGGGCTGCTGCCTGAGGCCTGCCATGTGGTACAAACATTTGACTCCATTTTAAACCTGGTTTTAAAACGGCCTTGTTTATACCAGTTGGAGCTTTGTGTTTTGACTTAAACATACAGTTTTAAAACACCCTGGGGCTACGGCTGTGGCCTTCCATGTGGTGCAAACACTTTTGACTCCCTTTTAATACCTGGTTTTGAAACGGCCTTGTTTTTACCAGTGGGAGCGTTGTGTTTTATACTTAAACAAACAGTTTTAAAACATCCTGAATAGGCCTCTGCCCAAGGCCTTCCCTTGTCTTTTAATCAGTAGTCTCCCTCTATCTTTTTTAAACCTGGTTCTAAAGCGGCCTTGCTTTTACCAGTTGGAGTGTTGTGTTTTAAACTAAAGATTACAGTTTTTTATAACACCTGAGGGACTCCTGCCTGGGCCTCTCCACTGTTTTTTTTAAACAGCACACTCCTTTCATTGATTCATTTATTTTTATATCTACGGTTTTAAAGCGGCCTTTCTTTTTACCGGAGTATGGTGTTTTTTTTAACTATTAAAGCCACCATTTTCTAAAACAGCCGGAGGGACCTCGGCTTGAGGCCTTCCTCATTTTTAAACATTGACTATTTTTTTTGAACTCTTGTTTTAAAGCGACCCTGCTTTTAAAACTATTGTGGATTATTGTTTTTTACTTTTTGGGACACTATATATATATTTTTTTCAAAAACTATCTGGAGACCTCCCGCCTGGATTTTTTGTACACTGATACGGTTTTTTCGGAGTTTCCTCCTGTTTTCATCAGGATATCTACCAGGAACTACAAACAAAGGCACCTGAACCTAGTCCTGCTGGACCACTGCCAAATCGCCACCCCAGCTCCAAGGCCCAGGAACACGCCATCAACTAACCACTGGACCTAGGAGGCCTCCACCTACGCTACCAGGGTAAGAGCCCCCTCCAGTGACTTTTAAAATGTTTTATAGCAGAGTTAAGCCCGTACCGTCGAGTGGTGTAGGACGTGGACCACAGCTCACACACAACACAGCCCTACAACCCTTGATGTCTTTAAACATGCACTCATCACAATACAAACACAACCCTACACGCCGGCTAACAAACATGAACGCAGCACCCATCAACACATGGAACCAAGTACCGGACCCAGCCACCCGTACTGCGTCAAAACAAATATTTCAATTAATACAGGCTATACACCATAAACACACAACAGACAATTCATTAACCACCAACACTTTCCCACCTGGGATGATGCGTCAGGTCACCAGACTGACTGACTTCATCAAACCGGCTACACCATCAGACACCACACGTCACAAAATTAAAAACAATACAGACAACTGGATGAGAACAAACATGGCCATACTACAGGAACATTACACCAACACAATACACACCCTCGGCCGCACACCACACAACCCCATAGCCTTGCAAATAGCCACCGGATGGGCTAGGAAACGGTATGGCCAGAGACTCCGGGCAGACACTATTTCGGCTACAGAAGGTATTCTGCAGCAGCATAATACTACTAGTAACAATAATGAACCTTCTTTTAAACCGAAGAGCAGGTTGGAAGGCTCCCTCTCCACCATCCCGGAATTATCCGATGAAGAGGAATTCCCACCACTACCGGTCATCATCAGTAAGTCACCCCCTGCATTTCAGCCATATCCAATTCGACAGTCCCGGGCACCACTACTCCCCACCCCCATCCAGCGCCAGACAACACTGGATGGACTACCACCACTACCTCAACGACTCAGACATGACCGCCCATACCAGACGAACAGACAAAAGACATTCCCCTTACCCCAAACCAGGCCCCCCCTACAACCGACACTACCTGACCACCCCATACCCAAACCGCCGACCTACCCAGTTTATAACAAGGGCCCTCTTCAAACACAGAGGGCACCTATACATCTTGCTTCAAAACAAATCCCTCCTGACCCAAACACCTCCACCCCTCCCTCAGTGAGGGGCAAGAAAGTAGTCTCCTGGGGACCCGAACCGGTCTCCCAGGAGGCAGAAATTACCATAAAACCCAACCCCAAACTCTCCCCCATCCTACCCTCAGTGACTAGACGGAAAACCCCAATGACACGACTACCCCTAAGCCCCAGTACCCCCGACTCACCGACAGTCAGTGCAGTACCAGAACCAAGAAGACAAACACAGCAAACCCAAGCCCTTATTCACCAAATACCGGACACACATAACAATACCCTGGAACTCCAGTCTATATCCCTTAACACACACAGTTTTTCAAATGTTTCGACCAGCAATCTTGACACCATCTCCTCTCTCCCTTCTACACCCACAGGTGTTGCTGGTCCCCGGATTGGCACAATGGAACAGCGAGGAGCTCCGGCAACCACAACGGGAGGGTCACCTAACATGATGAGCGGGCAATTAAAGGCTAACAATGCCATTCAAGCCTTGTCTGAGACCTCCCTACCACCACTTGGAAGTCCACCTCCCACTTGTGCCATTCGGGGATCCAGCACACCTTCACCCCCCGACGATAGCCCCGCAGGACCCTCCTCCACCTCCTCCCCTTTCACCCTACCACCATACACTCCTACATCAGGTAAATACCACCCCACATCACATATCGCCCGACACACCAGGAAACTCCAGGACTGGTCTTTCAAAAGCCGTAGACCAGTCCTGGTGTTGGGGGATTCAAATATCAACAGAATCCCCCCCCACAACAACCCGGACTTACAACTGGACAGCTACCCGGGGGCCAACATGTACCATTTTCTAAAAATCTGTGAAAAAACGGTCCCCAACCCAGCAGTAAAAATAGTGGTCCTCTCCATCGGGATTAATAATAAGGACCAGGACCCCAGGCAGACCTCCTGCAAACAATTAAAATCCCTTTACAAACAGGCCCAACTTGCCTTCCCTAATGCTGACATCTACTTCCCGATAATTAACTTCTCGGACAACCTCACCATTAAACAACAACACAATCTCAAATATATAAACAACACTATAGCCACATACTTCCCGTTTTTAGCAGAGATCCCCCATGACACCTTTTTAACTGAAAAAGACAACATCCATTGGAAGCCGGCCACTGCTAAACTCATCTTCAGTTACTGGTTAAAACAATTAAATTTATAATAACACCCAAACCCAAACCGGGCATAACTGCAACTACAAACCCTGTACCCCACAATGACCCCGCAGTCGACTTGGGGTGGAGCTCCACATCAAACATACTTAACCTATCCTCATTATTTACTCCGACTACAGACCAGATCCATTTATTGGAAAGGGGTCTTTCATTCATCCCACGCCCGGCAAAGTTTGACTGGGAGGAACTTCATAGGGACCTACATCAATATAACCGAAGGCTAAAAATTATTAGTCATTTTTATGGTAAACCGGACCACATCCAGACACCCTTCATCCACAAATCTAATTGGGAACCCAGCACGGCTCAATCACACACAGCCACAATAAACCTGGTGCAAAAGAACAAACAGGCCCTGCGTTACTACCGGCCCCCAGGGGACGTTGCAGACAACCTCTCGGGGCTGGAACGCAGGGCCTTAGAAGAACTTACCCAAAATCCCAATATCATCATTAAACCCGCGGACAAAGGCTCCAAAATAGTTATCATGGATAGACAGCAGTATTTACTGGAGGCAAACAGACAACTCTCAAACACTACACATTATAAACCCATTCCGTCAGACTTACAAGCTCATACTCAACCACTTCTCCGCAACATCATACAAACCCTATATGACAATAAAACCATTAACCACAAGCAAAAAATCTATTTATTCGGCCCTGACCAACCCCGCCCCCGACAGTTTTATTTACTACCAAAAATCCACAAGGAACCCCCATCATGGACCATTCCCTATGAAGTTCCCCCCGGCAGACCTATAGTTTCAGATTGTAATAGCACTTCATATCACATCTCAGAATACATAGACCATTTTCTTGGACCCCTTTCCAATAAACATCCCAGTTACATCAAGGACACCTATCATTTCATAGACACCATCCGGCCCATGGTTGTTCCAAACCAGTCATATTTATTTACAATAGACATAGACAGTTTGTACACAAATATCAATACACAAACCGGTATCAAGGCTATCAGATCCATCTTCAATAACAACCCCGACAACAATAGACCGGACAACGAAATCATTCAACTCCTGACCCTCTGTCTCAACAATAACGATTTTTCATTCAACAACAAGCAATTCCTACAAATCCACGGAACGGCCATGGGTCAGCGATACGCACCATCATACGCTAACATCTACATGAGCGAGTGGGAGCGAGAGGCACTAGCCAAGTGCACACACCAACCCCTTACCTACCTCCGATTTTTAGACGACATTTTTGGCATCTGGCAACACGACATCTCTTTATTTTCTGACTTCATAGACACATTGAATAGCCACCACCCATCCATTAAAGTTAAATACATCATAGATCCACTACAAGTAAATTTTCTGGATACAACTGTTTTTTTTGACCGGTCAAATAATTCATCATACTCACAATTACTCACCAAGGTTTATTTTAAAACAACAGATACACACGCCCTGCTCCATAAAACAAGCTATCATCCGAAACACACATTTAAAGGTATCATTAAATCCCAAATCATCCGCTTCTACAGAATATCATCCCTGGCTATAGATCTTCATTCATCCATCTCCATCCTTTTTTGTAGTCTCAGGAAAAGGGGCTACTCAAAACGCTTCCTCCGCCAAATCAAGAACAACACTTTGGCGTCTCTCGCTCCTGCTCGCTTCATTCCCCGTATTGCTCCACCCCAAGTCCCGGTCTCGGAGGGCATCCCGTCTACAGGTCCCCTACCGGTATACCCTAACCCTAACCCTAAACCGGATCCCAACCTCAACCCAAATCCTAACCCTAACCAGGATCCCCCCAGACCTAACCCTAACCCCAATGCTCCCAAGTCTAACCCTGACCCAAACCCATTTCCTAACCCTAACCCACCCTCCCCCGACCCTAACCCTAACCCCAGCTTTCCTAAGCCTAACTCTAAACCTAACCAAGATCCCCCCGGACCTAACCCTAACCCCAATGCTCCCAAGTCCAACCCTAACCCAAACCCATATCCTAACCCTAACCCACCCTCCCCCGACCCTAACCCTAACCCCAGCTTTCCCAAGCCTAACCCTAACCAAACCTTCCCCAAACCTAACCCTAACCCCAACTCTCCCAATCCTAACCCTAACCCTGACCCAAATCCTAACCCTAACCCCTCCGAGACCGCCATCATTCTCCGAACCAACAACCCTGACCCCAACCCCGCCATAGTACCATTTATATCTACCTTTTCACACAAAATCACCGGTTTACATAGGATTATCAAGTACAACTTTACCCAGACCCAATCAGTACAGCCGGCTTTCAAAAACCATACCACCATATCAGCATACAGAAAGAACAAAAACCTCCATAGCTTATTAATACGGTCCAAGTACTCAGACAACAAACCATCAACACAAACACAGTACCATATACATTACAGAAACAGGAAATTCATTTCAAACATCCACAGCAATAAAGCTTCCCCTACATTAGGCACATTTACACTAAACACCAGTAACGTCATTTACATCATTACATGCACCACCTGCAATAAACATTACGTCGGCGAAACAAAACATACCATCCTCACCCGACTCAAACAACACCTGTATAACATTGGGGAAGGCAAACTCACCACCCCCATGGTCTTTCATTTCCAACGTCATCCGGTCAGCAGTCTAATCATTTCAGGCCTAGAAGCACAGGACCACTGGACCATTGGGCAGAGAAAAAGAGCAGAGAAATCATGGATCTTCAAACTGGACACCATCATCCCAACAGGTCTAAATGACAAATAACCACCAGTCCATCTTACCTGTCCATTGTTAAACCCCCTGTTTTTTCCACCCCCCCTTCTTTTTCCGCCAGATCTGCTGCCTGGGGACCCCCAGGACCCCCCGATTGCAACATCAACACCAATGGCTTCGGGAGGATTCGAACCGGGGGTCCCGGTGCCAGGGGCGTCGTCTCTGCCATTAGGCCAAATTTCTTTCTATATACTCTTTTTGTTTCATTCATTTGAAACCAACAAACTTATTTTTTCTTATAGTTTAATATATTAAAAACAAACCCCCCCCCCCCTTTTTTTTCAGCTGTACCCATAAAGTTCCATCAGGCAGAGAGACGCCCACCATCTGCACCAAACCAGGCAGCAGCCAAACCCACCTCTGCCTCTGCCCCATGGTCCTTGCAGGACGTGCTCTGCCTGGGGAGCGTACCCTGGTCCCCGGGATGAGAGAGCTGAGCCTTCCCAACTTGACCACCACCTTACGTAAACCAACTTCCCAACCGGATGAAACCTAGCAGGTCAGTAGGCCAGTGCATATAAGTCATAACCCTGAACCCTGAACCCCAACCCAAACCCAAACCTAACCCTAACCCTAACCCTAACCCTAACCCTAACCCTAACCCTAACCCCTATCCCTAATCAGAGACCCTCTATTCTAACCCTAACCATAGGACCCCTTGCCTGAACCTAACCTCTAACCCCTAAGCAGGGCAATTTATCTGTAATAACCTCACCCAACTACTTTGTTGTTGAACGAAAACGAAGACTCCACACCAATTGGTTTGAAAATCTTTAATTGGGAAGTAACAGGAGTATAGACCAAAAATATGGCAAAAAGTACACTGAAATGCCCCACCCAACTTGGTGTAGTATGGTTATGTAGGTGATAAAAAATCCCAAATATTATATAACTGGAGCTATTAATCTGAATTCACAACAAAAGCATAGTAAAGGATTGAGATGAAAAAGGGAAACTGTGATGCCAAGGAACTGGGAAATTCTGGACTGGGAAATTCTTCAAAGGGGAGGAGCTAGATGGGATATAAAAGCAGGGACACAAGCTCTCACAGAGACTCACAATGGGGACAACTCATGACTAATTCGAACTGACATACTTACCTGCCCTTGCCTGATGAAGAAACAAAAGATTTCGAAACGTCGCGACAGGGCTTCCAGACTAAACCAAAATTTACTTACCTGACTAAGCCACGAACCCTCCCTCGGACGAGTGGAGAGACTTAAGCATAAAAAATGTATATTTGTAAAAAGTTCGTTTAAAGTTTAATATAAATAGTCCACGTATCTGTAATCACAGCGTGTAATAACTACATTACTAGTTTAAGGGCACAGGACCTGTGACAAATGGGGACCAGGGAGCCCCCTGGAGTGAAGGACCGTGCACCTCCTGCCACCTTTTTAAAGGAGGCAGGATCATTTTCCCCTATCCTAACCCGCCAGTGCCTCCTCCGGGTTCTCGCTTCCTGGTCCTCAGTCCAGTAGTCTTGTGCTTTTAATGACTCTCTTAGTCAAATGTTCTGGACTTCAACTCTAATTTGAGAAGACAGTCATGAAACCCCTATCCCTAATCAGAGACCCTCTATTCTAACCCTAACCATAGGACCCCTTGCCTGAACCTAACCTCTAACCCCTAAGCAGGGCAATTTATCTGTAATAACCTCACCCAACTACTTTGTTGTTGAACGAAAACGAAGACTCCACACCAATTGGTTTGAAAATCTTTAATTGGGAAGTAACAGGAGTATAGACCAAAAATATGGCAAAAAGTACACTGAAATGCCCCACCCAACTTGGTGTAGTATGGTTATGTAGGTGATAAAAAATCCCAAATATTATATAACTGGAGCTATTAATCTGAATTCACAACAAAAGCATAGTAAAGGATTGAGATGAAAAAGGGAAACTGTGATGCCAAGGAACTGGGAAATTCTGGACTGGGAAATTCTTCAAAGGGGAGGAGCTAGATGGGATATAAAAGCAGGGACACAAGCTCTCACAGAGACTCACAATGGGGACAACTCATGACTAATTCGAACTGACATACTTACCTGCCCTTGCCTGATGAAGAAACAAAAGATTTCGAAACGTCGCGACAGGGCTTCCAGACTAAACCAAAATTTACTTACCTGACTAAGCCACGAACCCTCCCTCGGACGAGTGGAGAGACTTAAGCATAAAAAATGTATATTTGTAAAAAGTTCGTTTAAAGTTTAATATAAATAGTCCACGTATCTGTAATCACAGCGTGTAATAACTACATTACTAGTTTAAGGGCACAGGACCTGTGACAAATGGGGACCAGGGAGCCCCCTGGAGTGAAGGACCGTGCACCTCCTGCCACCTTTTTAAAGGAGGCAGGATCATTTTCCCCTATCCTAACCCGCCAGTGCCTCCTCCGGGTTCTCGCTTCCTGGTCCTCAGTCCAGTAGTCTTGTGCTTTTAATGACTCTCTTAGTCAAATGTTCTGGACTTCAACTCTAATTTGAGAAGACAGTCATGAAACCCCTATCCCTAATCAGAGACCCTCTATTCTAACCCTAACCATAGGACCCCTTGCCTGAACCTAACCTCTAACCCCTAAGCAGGGCAATTTATCTGTAATAACCTCACCCAACTACTTTGTTGTTGAACGAAAACGAAGACTCCACACCAATTGGTTTGAAAATCTTTAATTGGGAAGTAACAGGAGTATAGACCAAAAATATGGCAAAAAGTACACTGAAATGCCCCACCCAACTTGGTGTAGTATGGTTATGTAGGTGATAAAAAATCCCAAATATTATATAACTGGAGCTATTAATCTGAATTCACAACAAAAGCATAGTAAAGGATTGAGATGAAAAAGGGAAACTGTGATGCCAAGGAACTGGGAAATTCTGGACTGGGAAATTCTTCAAAGGGGAGGAGCTAGATGGGATATAAAAGCAGGGACACAAGCTCTCACAGAGACTCACAATGGGGACAACTCATGACTAATTCGAACTGACATACTTACCTGCCCTTGCCTGATGAAGAAACAAAAGATTTCGAAACGTCGCGACAGGGCTTCCAGACTAAACCAAAATTTACTTACCTGACTAAGCCACGAACCCTCCCTCGGACGAGTGGAGAGACTTAAGCATAAAAAATGTATATTTGTAAAAAGTTCGTTTAAAGTTTAATATAAATAGTCCACGTATCTGTAATCACAGCGTGTAATAACTACATTACTAGTTTAAGGGCACAGGACCTGTGACAAATGGGGACCAGGGAGCCCCCTGGAGTGAAGGACCGTGCACCTCCTGCCACCTTTTTAAAGGAGGCAGGATCATTTTCCCCTATCCTAACCCGCCAGTGCCTCCTCCGGGTTCTCGCTTCCTGGTCCTCAGTCCAGTAGTCTTGTGCTTTTAATGACTCTCTTAGTCAAATGTTCTGGACTTCAACTCTAATTTGAGAAGACAGTCATGAAACCCCTATCCCTAATCAGAGACCCTCTATTCTAACCCTAACCATAGGACCCCTTGCCTGAACCTAACCTCTAACCCCTAAGCAGGGCAATTTATCTGTAATAACCTCACCCAACTACTTTGTTGTTGAACGAAAACGAAGACTCCACACCAATTGGTTTGAAAATCTTTAATTGGGAAGTAACAGGAGTATAGACCAAAAATATGGCAAAAAGTACACTGAAATGCCCCACCCAACTTGGTGTAGTATGGTTATGTAGGTGATAAAAAATCCCAAATATTATATAACTGGAGCTATTAATCTGAATTCACAACAAAAGCATAGTAAAGGATTGAGATGAAAAAGGGAAACTGTGATGCCAAGGAACTGGGAAATTCTGGACTGGGAAATTCTTCAAAGGGGAGGAGCTAGATGGGATATAAAAGCAGGGACACAAGCTCTCACAGAGACTCACAATGGGGACAACTCATGACTAATTCGAACTGACATACTTACCTGCCCTTGCCTGATGAAGAAACAAAAGATTTCGAAACGTCGCGACAGGGCTTCCAGACTAAACCAAAATTTACTTACCTGACTAAGCCACGAACCCTCCCTCGGACGAGTGGAGAGACTTAAGCATAAAAAATGTATATTTGTAAAAAGTTCGTTTAAAGTTTAATATAAATAGTCCACGTATCTGTAATCACAGCGTGTAATAACTACATTACTAGTTTAAGGGCACAGGACCTGTGACAAATGGGGACCAGGGAGCCCCCTGGAGTGAAGGACCGTGCACCTCCTGCCACCTTTTTAAAGGAGGCAGGATCATTTTCCCCTATCCTAACCCGCCAGTGCCTCCTCCGGGTTCTCGCTTCCTGGTCCTCAGTCCAGTAGTCTTGTGCTTTTAATGACTCTCTTAGTCAAATGTTCTGGACTTCAACTCTAATTTGAGAAGACAGTCATGAAACCCCTATCCCTAATCAGAGACCCTCTATTCTAACCCTAACCATAGGACCCCTTGCCTGAACCTAACCTCTAACCCCTAAGCAGGGCAATTTATCTGTAATAACCTCACCCAACTACTTTGTTGTTGAACGAAAACGAAGACTCCACACCAATTGGTTTGAAAATCTTTAATTGGGAAGTAACAGGAGTATAGACCAAAAATATGGCAAAAAGTACACTGAAATGCCCCACCCAACTTGGTGTAGTATGGTTATGTAGGTGATAAAAAATCCCAAATATTATATAACTGGAGCTATTAATCTGAATTCACAACAAAAGCATAGTAAAGGATTGAGATGAAAAAGGGAAACTGTGATGCCAAGGAACTGGGAAATTCTGGACTGGGAAATTCTTCAAAGGGGAGGAGCTAGATGGGATATAAAAGCAGGGACACAAGCTCTCACAGAGACTCACAATGGGGACAACTCATGACTAATTCGAACTGACATACTTACCTGCCCTTGCCTGATGAAGAAACAAAAGATTTCGAAACGTCGCGACAGGGCTTCCAGACTAAACCAAAATTTACTTACCTGACTAAGCCACGAACCCTCCCTCGGACGAGTGGAGAGACTTAAGCATAAAAAATGTATATTTGTAAAAAGTTCGTTTAAAGTTTAATATAAATAGTCCACGTATCTGTAATCACAGCGTGTAATAACTACATTACTAGTTTAAGGGCACAGGACCTGTGACAAATGGGGACCAGGGAGCCCCCTGGAGTGAAGGACCGTGCACCTCCTGCCACCTTTTTAAAGGAGGCAGGATCATTTTCCCCTATCCTAACCCGCCAGTGCCTCCTCCGGGTTCTCGCTTCCTGGTCCTCAGTCCAGTAGTCTTGTGCTTTTAATGACTCTCTTAGTCAAATGTTCTGGACTTCAACTCTAATTTGAGAAGACAGTCATGAAACCCCTATCCCTAATCAGAGACCCTCTATTCTAACCCTAACCATAGGACCCCTTGCCTGAACCTAACCTCTAACCCCTAAGCAGGGCAATTTATCTGTAATAACCTCACCCAACTACTTTGTTGTTGAACGAAAACGAAGACTCCACACCAATTGGTTTGAAAATCTTTAATTGGGAAGTAACAGGAGTATAGACCAAAAATATGGCAAAAAGTACACTGAAATGCCCCACCCAACTTGGTGTAGTATGGTTATGTAGGTGATAAAAAATCCCAAATATTATATAACTGGAGCTATTAATCTGAATTCACAACAAAAGCATAGTAAAGGATTGAGATGAAAAAGGGAAACTGTGATGCCAAGGAACTGGGAAATTCTGGACTGGGAAATTCTTCAAAGGGGAGGAGCTAGATGGGATATAAAAGCAGGGACACAAGCTCTCACAGAGACTCACAATGGGGACAACTCATGACTAATTCGAACTGACATACTTACCTGCCCTTGCCTGATGAAGAAACAAAAGATTTCGAAACGTCGCGACAGGGCTTCCAGACTAAACCAAAATTTACTTACCTGACTAAGCCACGAACCCTCCCTCGGACGAGTGGAGAGACTTAAGCATAAAAAATGTATATTTGTAAAAAGTTCGTTTAAAGTTTAATATAAATAGTCCACGTATCTGTAATCACAGCGTGTAATAACTACATTACTAGTTTAAGGGCACAGGACCTGTGACAAATGGGGACCAGGGAGCCCCCTGGAGTGAAGGACCGTGCACCTCCTGCCACCTTTTTAAAGGAGGCAGGATCATTTTCCCCTATCCTAACCCGCCAGTGCCTCCTCCGGGTTCTCGCTTCCTGGTCCTCAGTCCAGTAGTCTTGTGCTTTTAATGACTCTCTTAGTCAAATGTTCTGGACTTCAACTCTAATTTGAGAAGACAGTCATGAAACCCCTATCCCTAATCAGAGACCCTCTATTCTAACCCTAACCATAGGACCCCTTGCCTGAACCTAACCTCTAACCCCTAAGCAGGGCAATTTATCTGTAATAACCTCACCCAACTACTTTGTTGTTGAACGAAAACGAAGACTCCACACCAATTGGTTTGAAAATCTTTAATTGGGAAGTAACAGGAGTATAGACCAAAAATATGGCAAAAAGTACACTGAAATGCCCCACCCAACTTGGTGTAGTATGGTTATGTAGGTGATAAAAAATCCCAAATATTATATAACTGGAGCTATTAATCTGAATTCACAACAAAAGCATAGTAAAGGATTGAGATGAAAAAGGGAAACTGTGATGCCAAGGAACTGGGAAATTCTGGACTGGGAAATTCTTCAAAGGGGAGGAGCTAGATGGGATATAAAAGCAGGGACACAAGCTCTCACAGAGACTCACAATGGGGACAACTCATGACTAATTCGAACTGACATACTTACCTGCCCTTGCCTGATGAAGAAACAAAAGATTTCGAAACGTCGCGACAGGGCTTCCAGACTAAACCAAAATTTACTTACCTGACTAAGCCACGAACCCTCCCTCGGACGAGTGGAGAGACTTAAGCATAAAAAATGTATATTTGTAAAAAGTTCGTTTAAAGTTTAATATAAATAGTCCACGTATCTGTAATCACAGCGTGTAATAACTACATTACTAGTTTAAGGGCACAGGACCTGTGACAAATGGGGACCAGGGAGCCCCCTGGAGTGAAGGACCGTGCACCTCCTGCCACCTTTTTAAAGGAGGCAGGATCATTTTCCCCTATCCTAACCCGCCAGTGCCTCCTCCGGGTTCTCGCTTCCTGGTCCTCAGTCCAGTAGTCTTGTGCTTTTAATGACTCTCTTAGTCAAATGTTCTGGACTTCAACTCTAATTTGAGAAGACAGTCATGAAACCCCTATCCCTAATCAGAGACCCTCTATTCTAACCCTAACCATAGGACCCCTTGCCTGAACCTAACCTCTAACCCCTAAGCAGGGCAATTTATCTGTAATAACCTCACCCAACTACTTTGTTGTTGAACGAAAACGAAGACTCCACACCAATTGGTTTGAAAATCTTTAATTGGGAAGTAACAGGAGTATAGACCAAAAATATGGCAAAAAGTACACTGAAATGCCCCACCCAACTTGGTGTAGTATGGTTATGTAGGTGATAAAAAATCCCAAATATTATATAACTGGAGCTATTAATCTGAATTCACAACAAAAGCATAGTAAAGGATTGAGATGAAAAAGGGAAACTGTGATGCCAAGGAACTGGGAAATTCTGGACTGGGAAATTCTTCAAAGGGGAGGAGCTAGATGGGATATAAAAGCAGGGACACAAGCTCTCACAGAGACTCACAATGGGGACAACTCATGACTAATTCGAACTGACATACTTACCTGCCCTTGCCTGATGAAGAAACAAAAGATTTCGAAACGTCGCGACAGGGCTTCCAGACTAAACCAAAATTTACTTACCTGACTAAGCCACGAACCCTCCCTCGGACGAGTGGAGAGACTTAAGCATAAAAAATGTATATTTGTAAAAAGTTCGTTTAAAGTTTAATATAAATAGTCCACGTATCTGTAATCACAGCGTGTAATAACTACATTACTAGTTTAAGGGCACAGGACCTGTGACAAATGGGGACCAGGGAGCCCCCTGGAGTGAAGGACCGTGCACCTCCTGCCACCTTTTTAAAGGAGGCAGGATCATTTTCCCCTATCCTAACCCGCCAGTGCCTCCTCCGGGTTCTCGCTTCCTGGTCCTCAGTCCAGTAGTCTTGTGCTTTTAATGACTCTCTTAGTCAAATGTTCTGGACTTCAACTCTAATTTGAGAAGACAGTCATGAAACCCCTATCCCTAATCAGAGACCCTCTATTCTAACCCTAACCATAGGACCCCTTGCCTGAACCTAACCTCTAACCCCTAAGCAGGGCAATTTATCTGTAATAACCTCACCCAACTACTTTGTTGTTGAACGAAAACGAAGACTCCACACCAATTGGTTTGAAAATCTTTAATTGGGAAGTAACAGGAGTATAGACCAAAAATATGGCAAAAAGTACACTGAAATGCCCCACCCAACTTGGTGTAGTATGGTTATGTAGGTGATAAAAAATCCCAAATATTATATAACTGGAGCTATTAATCTGAATTCACAACAAAAGCATAGTAAAGGATTGAGATGAAAAAGGGAAACTGTGATGCCAAGGAACTGGGAAATTCTGGACTGGGAAATTCTTCAAAGGGGAGGAGCTAGATGGGATATAAAAGCAGGGACACAAGCTCTCACAGAGACTCACAATGGGGACAACTCATGACTAATTCGAACTGACATACTTACCTGCCCTTGCCTGATGAAGAAACAAAAGATTTCGAAACGTCGCGACAGGGCTTCCAGACTAAACCAAAATTTACTTACCTGACTAAGCCACGAACCCTCCCTCGGACGAGTGGAGAGACTTAAGCATAAAAAATGTATATTTGTAAAAAGTTCGTTTAAAGTTTAATATAAATAGTCCACGTATCTGTAATCACAGCGTGTAATAACTACATTACTAGTTTAAGGGCACAGGACCTGTGACAAATGGGGACCAGGGAGCCCCCTGGAGTGAAGGACCGTGCACCTCCTGCCACCTTTTTAAAGGAGGCAGGATCATTTTCCCCTATCCTAACCCTAACCCTAACCCTAACCCTAACCCTAACCCATCCCCAGAGGAAGAACTCTTAACAAAGACCATGTTAGAGTATAAAATTTAAAACGTGATAACACCATAACTAAGAGTGACTACACACAGAGTATAGTGGACACACATGCAAGCAGCACTCTAAGGCAAATCATGGAGGAATCCAAGATCAGTCTGCTGTTGTAATAAGATTAAAGCATGTCCTGGTGTCTAGCGGTGTATGAAACCCAGAACAGCACTTATAATTTAAAACTTAATTAGCTTCATAGCTCCTAGCTCCTAGCTCCTAGCTTCTAGGTTCTAGCTTTTAGGTTCTAGCTCCTAGCTTCACAGCATTCAGCTCCTGCTTCAAAACCAACAGAAGGATGAACACCGTGATGCTTCAACCCCCACTGACCCCTGAGCAGTGTGTGAGTATGACCCAGCTGTCCTATCAAGGTCGAACTACTGAAGAGGCTTAAACCTGAAAGGATGCTCACTCCAGAGTCTCTTCTAGGACTGGAACTCAGAACCAGAGCCCTACACCTCATTCAGAATTTTAACCATTATCCTAACCTTAACCAAAACCTTTACTCTAAACCTAACCAAGTTAACCTGACGCCTGAACCTGACGCCTGAACCTAACCTGGTAAATCTAGGCCTAACCCTAACCCTTATTCTAACCCTAACCAAGGAACCCAGGCCTAAACCTAAGATAGTAATCTGATGCCTAACCCTAAAACCTTACCCTAACCAGTTCCTAAACAAAACCGTTAATCCTTCCTAAATTACCTTAGAATTAGATTACAATTAAATTATTTGGACACACACTGGGGTTTGATCAACCTCGGCTGGGCCTCCCTCAGGTGAGGGTGTCTAGTCGTAATGGCCGAAACATCCAGTGATCCTGAGGTCAACTACTGATGATGTGTTCAATCAAACTAGGAAATCAAAATAGTGCCTATAGAAAAAAATAGTCCAACCAACTCCGTTTAAATTAAACAAACAACCACCTCGTTTTTTTAAAAATAAAAAAAAACAATTTGGCAAAGGGAATATGTGAGAATGGGGGGTCTTAATGACGAGCGTCGGCCAGTGCATTGCCTTTGGCGCCCTAATCCAAACTGCCCAGTCGTTGGACGAAGCAGGGGGTGTCATCGAGATATCTCTTCTAACCCTAACCCTAACCCTAACCCTAACCCTTTGGCTCCCTATTCCAAACTGCCCAGTCGTTGGATGAAGCAGGGGGGGTCATCGAGATATCTTTTCAAAACCTAACCCTAACCCTAACCCTAACCCTATTCCAAACTGCCCAGTCGTTGGATGAAGCAGGGGGGGTCATCGAGATATCTTTTCAAAACCTAACCCTAACCCCTTCCGAAGGTCGTACAAGCTCGGGGATGGTACCAATCGATCCGCAGGACCCAAATTAGTCCAGACGCAACCACTTTCCAAGTCTCTCCGACCTTCACAAAAAAAGTTATTCAAGAATATCTCCTTCTCCTATGTGCTTTTATCCCTAATCCTATTCAAGAATATCTCCTTCTCCTATGTGCTTTTATCCCTAACCCTAACCCGTAAGAGTGCAGAGAGGTGCCTAACCCTGACCTGAATCCATACACTAACCCTAACCAACCCTTCCCCATGCCTAAACCTAACCAGTATATCTCCGTCTGTCCGTCAGCACATGTGTTGACATTCCCCAAATCAGTCAATTTTACCATTTGCTCGTTCGACCCCTTCCAAAAGTCGGAGAAGCTCAAGGATGGTACCGATCGATGCGCAGGACCCAAATTAGTCCAGACGCAACCACTTTCCAAGTCTCTCCGACCTTCACAAAAAAAGTTATTCAAGAATATCTCCTTCTCCTATGTGCTTTTATCCCTAATCCTAACCCTAACCCTAAGAAATAAGAGAAGTTAAACATACAGACTTTTACCTTTTTAATAAAAATGTATCTGATCAACTCATCGGTTTCGGTCATCCTTAAAGCAAAAACCACAAATAAACTTTACAGCTTCTCAAATGTGAGAA
>NC_083641.1:31006653-31021653 GCF_963576545.1 Limanda limanda | reverse complement strand
TAAAACTCTGTGTTTTATTTCAAACAAGATCAAGCACGCAATGACAAAAATAAAATTCACTTTGATCTTGTGACTCTTTATCTAAAGATTCAATTAATTTTTTATTTGTTTTTTATAAATTATACATAATATTTATCAGGTGTGTAAACAACAGTTCCCAGTGCTGATGGAGGTGAGTTAACTGGCAATGTATGACTTGGAATACAATTTATTGACTAAAGATGATACTGACAATCAAACAATGACATTAAATCAGCATAAGACGATAATCAAACAGTCAACGTAGCCTAATGGCTATTTCATCATCTTCACTTTCTACAACACCATGGTTCTAGTTTCAAATGGCGGTGTCCCAAAATACGGTGCTGGTCTGTCCAGCGGTGGTAACAGCGGCAGGGGCTGAATATGGCGGTGGGTGTTTCTTCTTCCAGCTGGGCAGGATGGGCATACTATCTTGTTTACACAGATTTTTCTCGGGCCGCTGACGAGCTTTAATCTCTCGACACAGAACCTGTTTCTTTTCGATCATCTCCATCATGGTGGCGTCGCCGCAGAGCCACGGCATCTGGAGATTAAACGCACCACAACATCAGCCTGTCGACCATCAATAATCACTGAATGTATACATGCTTTTCTAAGGGCTAAAAGGTTTTAGGTTTACAGGCTGAGAAAGTTAGGGTTAGGACCAAGTGTTAGTGTTAAAGTCCAGTATCCTTAGTGGGTACCAAAAGGTGCACTGGCAGAAGAGGGGTTGGGTATAAAATACTTTGTGAAGTTCTTTCAATTATGCATGTTCTGTTAAGAACAAACATTTTAAAGTGGCATCTCTGGTTTAGGGAGGCAAGATGGCGCTATATGTTTTATCATCAAAATGATCTCTGACCTTCAATGCTTTCCAGTGTCTCATTAACAGTGAAAAAAGTTTTTAAAAAGTCTCTTAGACCTAACCTCCTCTATTAATTGTGTTCTATAAAACAATACAAATAAATCAATTCATGTTCTTAAATAGTAGGAAAAGTTGTGACTGTAGTAAGTGACTGTCTTTACATAGAGTCTTTACTTTAATAAGTAGGTGTAACACAGACAGACAGTTACAGACAGATGTGACTTCAGACTGAAGTTTATTTTCACTCAGTTTTATAAGTGTGTCACATAAATTATTTATTCATTTTGCAATATTGATTACAGTTGTGTAAAGGAAAAACGTCAGTTTAAACATGAATTAAATATTGAGATCATATCGAAGGAAAACAACACAAAAAGTCAGACATTTTGACTCTTTAGATGAATTACATTTGTAATCTTATCTGCGATAAATTTATTTATATACTTATGACAGATAGAAGATCAAAAAAAGAATTAATAAAAATGATATGTAAATTATTTAACAGTTTAAATAAATATTCTGTAATATATATACATATAATGATGTGTTTGAAAACATCATGTGATTGCTTACAATAGGTGCGTTCAAGTTTGACTTAATCTGTCAGCAGGGGTGGAGAGAGTTTGTGGTAAAAACACACAAAGGTCAAGTCGGACACTTTCTACTTCTCATAGCGTCAGTGAGACGAGAACAACCGCCAATCTACTAATTACTAATCATCACATTCAAAATAAAAGTTAAGCCGCACACCCTAATCAGCATGCATTGTGTTAAATCAACACTGCACAGAGCTGCATCAAGTCGAACGCACCTATTGACTAAACAGAGGAACATGAAACAATGAACCTACAACTCAGTTAGTTTGAAGGGTTTGAATTCAAAGTTGAATGAAAAAATGATAAATTGTTAACAAGTGAAGATCTCGGATACAATTCTTGTTTTTCGTTTTTTTTGAGGAGTTAGAGTTGGAAGGAATTTATTTAATAGGTTAGAATTTAGATGATTGATTGTTAATGAGTTTGAAATAATTAATTTGAATGAGGTGGGACAGTAGTTTGAAACCATATGATTTGGCATGGTTATTATACGTATTATGACATTCTTCAGTATAAGTTCAGTCATTGTTAAAAATTAGTTTAATGTTTGTTTGATGTTAGTTTGTGTTAGTTTGTTGTTAGGGTTTATTAATTCATAAATACAGTGTAACAGTAAAAGAAAGATTCATTTTAAAGAGAAAATATTTTTCACAAAATTTAAATGACAATTATTTTTAACGCATAAATGGGGCATACTTGTTTATTTGTTTACTTGTTTACATGGCAGCACAGAGGTCAGGTTCAGTGTTTTAAGTTAAATGTTGAATGTTGAAGTTGAATCCTGTGAAACAAAAAGTTCTTTATAATAAAACTGCTGCTTAAAAATAGGTCAGAGACAGACAGGTGAGACAAAAAGACAGGTGAGACAGACAGAAAGGTGAGACAAACAGGTGAGACAAACAGACAGGTGAGACAGACAGGTGAGACAAACAGACAGGTGAGACAGACAGGTGAGACAAACAGACAGGTGAGACAGACCCAACAGAATCTGCCTGCAGACCTCCACTATATCACTTCTGGCACTGTCAGGAAAAAAATACAAAAAACATTGAGTAAACACTTCCTGTCTACGAGGTTTGTTCATTGATTTATAAATTCTTAGCCCAATTAGTAAATATTGTAAAAAAAAAATTGTTAATTATTTAAATGTAGCATATTGATTTTGCTTAATTTGTCTACGTAGCAGGTAACGATGGAATCTATGCTAGTGTAGACACATATACATTTTATTAATAACAGTATCTTATTTATGTACGCTATTTATTTATTTTGTCGAAATAAGATTTAAACTCCATCCAGCAACACCAATTTGTGAAAAACATAAAGCTCATTGATTCAACAATTGGAGCTTACGTCTGTCTTTCTCAAGAACACTTCATTCATAATTTCCCTTTGAAGAGTAATATATTATAGGGTTGTATTGCAATAAGCTTCATTCAACTCTGGGTATTTTATATGACACTGTAAGCTGATGTGGCTACTTGTACTGTAAACCTGAGGAGTTTTAATAGAGATTCCGTTCAATGCATATTTTTAATGTCAGCACACATTACCAATAACTAGTTAAAACCATAATTTTTTCCTTAAAATAATGAATCCCTTATTTATGTCATGAGTCTTAACATCCTATATATAGGCCTTGTTATCATGGTATATAGTATACAGTAGGCTTTGTACAGCAGTTACTACTGCAGCTTTATTCCGTCACTTTACTTTTACACTGTACATTGTTGGCTTAACTTTATATATATGTATATAAGTCGACTAGAGATTGTTTTTAAATTGTCTTGTGCATTTTTATTTTATACACTTATTCTCTCCAATCATTGATATCACATTTAGTTAAGTGTCTTTGCTTTTTCTCAGGGTGAGGAATCATTTAAATGCTAATCTTAAAATATACTAATAAATAAGCTCTGTGTTCTTCATGCTTAAATCAAAATCAATTATTAAGAGATTTATGAAAAAACTTAACAAAACGCACAGAATAAAAACTACTTTGTGTTGTACTTTATTCAAAACAGCATATCACAAGAATTTCCCGTGTCAATTTGTTCAATTGTTGGAGCTTTGAACAGATTTCCTTTAGTTGAGAAACATGTGAAATAATTTTGAAGGGAAACACAACATTTTCATAACATGTTACAATGCGAGTCCTGCATCACTGGTTCCTTCCACCAGTAGATTTCCCACAAGCTGTGCAGGCTCTGCACTGAGCCCCAGTGCGTCAGGCAGATCCACATGTTGGTTCGGGTTAGGGTTAGGGTTCGGGTAAGGGTTAGGGTTAGGGATCGGGTTCGGGTTAAGGTTAGGGTTAGGGTTCAGGTTAGGGTTAGGGTTAGGGTTTGGGTTAGGGTTCGGGTTCGGGTTCGGGTTCGGGTTCGGGTTCGGGTAAGGGTTAGGGTTCGGGTTCGGGTTCGGGTTCGGGTTCGGGTTCGGGTTAGGGTTAGGGTTAGGGTTCAGGTTAGTGTTAGGGTTTGGGTTCGGGTTCGGGTTCGGGTTAAGGTTAAGGTTAGGGTTAGGGTTAGGGTTCAGGTTAGGGTTAGGGTTAGGGTTCGGGTTCGGGTTAGGGTTAGGGTTAGGGTTCAGGTTAGGGTTAGGGTTTGGGTTAGGGTTCGGGTTACTGCACTAAGCCTTTCTGCAGTCGGGCTCGTACCTATAGAAGACAGAGAGAGACAAGGGGTTGTCTTTCTATAGTTCAATTGATGTGCTCCTCTTTCTCAAAAATAAGAACATAATCAGTTTATTATCAAAATTCAAAAATAATAGTAATAAAAATAGAACAAATGTCATAATGTTAACCTGCTCAAATCACAAAAATTGTTACCTGTTACAAGTATTGTGGTCACCCTAGCTCAAATAATAACTACCTTTAAAATATTGCTAGACTTTAAGGACATTTTTTTCTTCATACCTTATATTGAATTATTGTAACAGTGTCTCGTTAAACTGCAGGTTATTCAAAACACTTCCGTGGAGTCCTCTCTCAAACCAAGCTTCCTATTACTAAGTGTCACAAGGGACTTAATCGTTTGGGGTTTAAATACATGTGCATTTGTGCCTGAAATATGCTAATATATAAACATTTGTGCTATGAGTTAAACGCGTTATTAACAACGTTAATGCAAACCCATTTTAACGACGTCAATTTTTTTCTCGCGCGATTAACGCAGAGCTGCCAACTCTCACGCTTTCGCCGTTGGTGGTTGACTAAGTCACAATAATTTTTTAAAACATCATCGTATCAGGCTGTCATGAATTACCAGGAGCCGGCGAGTGTGTGTGTCTGTGTGTGTGTGTGCTTCCTTGTCTGTTGTCTCTATTTCCTTTAGAACAATGCCAAGTGTTACAACGTAGATTGTGTTGGAATCTGGCGAGTCTACCAGAAATGCGATGTTATCAAGTGTGTAATCAGAGCTCTAGTGGTCTGCACTGCCTCAACGTGTAGTTACATTTTAGGGAAGTGCACGTCAGGGTACGGTGCGTGGCTCTGACTCTGGTACGCGTCATGTGACACAGAACAGAAGCATGAATTTAACTTTAGTCATACACTTATTGACAGTGGTAGCTATTTTGACAGAAAACACATGCAAGACCCATGCATTCAACCTTTCGAATAATGCAAATCAGTCACTTACCGCTGAAAAGAATGTTGCCTGCGCCGTAAATCATTCCCTTGTTATTTCCTGTCCTGACAGTGGAGGTGTCCTGAGAGCAGAGCCTGCGCCAGAAGCGAGCTCATTGTGGAGGTTTGCAGGCAGAAGCCTCTCGACAGACAGATGAGATTGACAGGTGAGATGGACAGGTGAGATGGACAGGTATTATGCAGGTGAGACAGACAGTTGTCAGACAGACAGGTGTACCTGTCTAAGGGCAGGGTGATGCGCTTCGTGCAGGTGACGTTGTAGTGTCGTTCCAGGTGAAGGAACTCCCGACGTCGAGGCTGAACGGCCCAGTTTACAAACAGACTTTGATTCTGCAGATAAAATCATTTCACATCAATAACCACAAACAGAGAATCCTTCACCTGACCTTCTCCTGACCTTCTCCTGACCTTCGCCTGACCTTCACCTGATGTTCACCTAATGTTCACCTGACCTTCACCTGACCTTCACCTGACCTTCACCTTACCTTCTCCTGACCTTCTCCTGACCTTCACCTGACCTTCACCTGATGTTCACCTAATGTTCACCTGACCTTCACCTGTCCTTCACCTTACCTTCTCCTGACCTTCTCCTGACCTTCACCTGACCTTCACCTGATGTTCACCAATGTTCACCTGACCTTCACCTGTCCTTCACCTTACCTTCTCCTGACCTTCACCTGACATACAAATAAAACTTGATTGATTGATGGACATTCACCTGATGTTCACCTGACCTTCACCTGATGTTCACCTGACCTTCACCTGATGTTCACCTGACCCTCACCTGACCTTCACCTGACCTTCACCTGATGTTCACCTGACCTTCACCTGATGTTCACCTGACCTTCACCTGATGTTCACCTGACCCTCACCTGACCTTCACCTGACCTTCACCTGATGTTCACCTGACCCTCACCTGACCTTCACCTGACCTTCACCTGATGTTCACCTGACCTTCACCTGACCTTCACCTGATGTTCACCTGACCTTCACCTGACATTCACCTGATGTTCACCTGATGTTTACCTAAATCCAACACCCCACTCACCAAACCTGCAAAAAATAATGTGAAGGTACCAAAAATAATTCAACATACAGAAATAAATCAAATGAAATGAATAAATAATCATTTTTTAGATATAATAGGAAGATAAATACCATAGGAAGGATATTCAAGGGTTAACCCTAACCCTTACCCCCCAAAGAAAATTTGATGCATTAAAAAAAAATCTATTAGGATGATATGCTGCCATTTTTTCAAGGATTAGCAGCACTGTAAAGAAGGACATGAGATCAGATAGCCTGGATGTGGCAGAGGCAGGATTTGGGATTTCTGAGTGTAACAAAATGCATCTACGTGAAATGAATGAAGCTAAAGCAACAACATCAGTGTGTCTCTTAGAGAAGCTGAGTGGTATAAATGGTACCCCAAAGGAGCTGTCATGGGGCTGGGTTCTAGGGATACTAAGGACTTAATCACTTCCAAAAAATAAGACCAGAACTCTGCTAATTTTGGACAAGAACAAAAACATATTGTGTGATCGTCCAGGAATGAGCCACATCTACTGAAAGTATTATTAGTGCCTGGAAATGACATGTTTGGCCTGGTGTTATTAAAATGAATCATATGCACAACTTTGAAAGATTGAATTCTACCTACATTGTTTCCCTTCCTTTCAGCACTGCTCTATAAGCTTTCTGTTTCTTATCAGCCCAGGTAAATCAAAAATATCTTTATCGAACGTATGACCTGATGTTCACCTGTGTGGAGCCTTTTCTGATTACACTCAAAATACAGCTGAACCGATAATAAAAAGGGAGACTAGAAATAGAGATCCAAACGGAATTGATGAACCCCCATCTGATTAGTGAGGCCGCTCTCTATCCTGAGGTGCTGAGGATTACTGACCTCCTCCGACTCCGCCTCCAGACAGCATCATGGTGGGGCTGACAGACGACCTGCCCATCCTGCTCGAATGTGGACTGGATGGTCGCTCTTTGTCTTTACTGTCACATCGAGGCAGAGACCTGTATTCTACAGACACCCAACAAAAACAAAGGTTGTGTCATAAATACACAATTCCACCTTCAGACTCACATATTTGTCCAAGAAAACACAGAAACTTAATACTAGAGACAAAGAACTGACTCTGACTAAAAAACATTAAAGACGGGAAGACTTTGATTAATTAATACAGATTTTACTTTGTTTTAATTTGTTAAAAATACTTTTTACATTAGTTATTAGTTAGAGTTATACTAATGTATCTTTTTTAGAAGAACCTGAACATGAAAGTTTCAACATTAAAAACTACAGCACCTGCAGCAGATAGTATAATAATAACTGGAGCTGCAACAAGGTATTAAATGGCTCTGAGGGCCCAGCTAGCATGCTGCAGCACGCCCGTGCATCCATCAGATGCTGCTGGAGGATGTTTGCTGATTATGAGTCACGATTCAAGGTCTGGAGTCAATTGTGAAAATTGCTCTACAACATGGCCGTCTTCCTGTTGGGCGGGGTTAAGAGCTGGATCGTAGAGGGAATGGAGGATCCTGTATCACATTGGCATCGGATGGCGGTGGACCAGGACCGAGGCGGCAGCTGATGATGGATCCTAACTGGCGGCAGTGGACAATGACTGTGGACTATAGTGGATCTGACCGGATGGTGGATCATGATCTTGCTGCTGACAATAGACTATGATTGCAGCAGGACTGCTTGATATATAGTATTGAAGTTATCCTTCAACATGTTTCCCCTCATCATTGCTGCTGAAACCTTTCTCCTGATGATGTTCTCCTCTACACATCTGTGTCACTTGTGTCCGTCCTGGGAGACGGATCCTCACATGTGTCTCTCTGAGGTTTCTACGTATTTTCACCTGTTAAAAGGGTTTTTAGTAGTTTGTCCTGACTCTTGCTGAGGGTTAAGGACAGAGGATGTCTCACCATGTTAAAGCCCAATGAGACGAATTGTTATTTGTGAATATGGGCTATACAAATAAAATTTGATTGATTGATTAAGAGCGGCAAGACGATTTCCTCTAGGAAAGCACGTGAAGACTTCTAGGCGGTGGTAAGATTTTTTCATAGCACTGTCCTAAAAGAGTAAGCCCTGTGTAGCAGAAGAGGATGGCGTCTTCCACACTCACTTTGTCCTGGTCGGCAAACTGCAGTGGGTGGAGTACATGGCAGACTTGGGGTCTGAGGAGATGGAGCATAAACTGCTCCAAGGTTTTCACTATCTGTGATGTTACAGCAACTGGTCAGCCTTCTCACATCTCATTCCATTACATTTCAATCAATCATTCAATCAAATTTTATTTGTATAGTCCATATTCATTTAGCTGATGCGTAAACCTGTACCACCAGCCCTACCAGTGGGTCTGGGTGTGTGAGTGAAAGAGAAGGGAGAGGAGAGAGCAGAAGGGCTGGATTTATTGGCCAGTGTGATCCAGTGAGAGCTAAGAAGTCAAGAGATTGTTGGGTAGCAAAGCCAGAGGTGAAGTCTGTCTTGTAGAGTAGCTGATCTCCTCTGACCTTGTCTGCAGTGATGGAGGTTGCATTGTCCATGATGGCAGCTTGGAGGAGGGGCAGATCTGTGGCTGATGGGGAAGGTGAGGGAAGAAGGACGGAACAGGTAACCCAACCCTAACCCGGGATGGTTTTCATACCATCCCTAACCTCCTTCATGTTGTTGTCCAGTAGTTTCTTTTCCACTTTTCTTCTGCATGACTCTTGAGTTTCCCTTGAATGTGTTTTGTCTCTGCCGGATTACAATCTTTATGCGCAATGTTTTTCTTATTAAGAAGGTCTTTGAATCTATTAATATTCATGGATTAGTTGGTGGGAACAACAACTTTCATGCAGAAGTTCAGGTAGTCAGTAATGCAATGTGTGAACCCCTCAATGTCCTGACTGTCTGGTTCTTGCAACACACTCCAGTCAGTGGAATCAAAGCAGTCCCTCAGATCCTCCTCTGCTTCTGGAGACCATATTCTAAAGAACTGTGTTTTGGTTGGTTGCCTTTGTACCCGTGGCTTGTACTCAGGCTGAGGAAGGACCCCCAATACTGATGCTATCTCCCCAGTGCTGGCAGGGGGTGGAACTAGATGCATCCCTCACATTAACATACAGGAGGTCTATTCTCCTGTTCTTCTTGGTGGAGCAGCTGACAAAGTGATCAAATTCAGAGAGTGTGGAATCTAGTGTAAGATGATTCAATTTTCCAGAAATTGCAATGGAGGCCTCAGGATGTCGTGTTTGCTGCTTAGGGATAGTGGAGGGGACACACAACGCCTCTGTGTTTCTCCACATGGAGGGATGTACACACAAACAACATTTGTGTGTGTGAACTCTCTCAACATGTTGGAGACTCAACGCCAGCAGCTCAAAGTCCCAACAGCAGATGTTCTCCTTCACCATTCACATCTGTGTCACTTGTGTCCGTCCTGGGAGACGGATCCTCACATGTGTCTCTGAGGTTTCGACCTTCTTTACCTGTAAAAAGGTTTTTTAGTAGTTTGTCCTGACTCTTGCTGAGGGTTAAGGACAGAGGATGTCTCACCTTGTTAAAGCCTATGAGATAAATTGTGATTTGTGAATATGGGCTATACAAATAAAATCAGATTGATTGATAACTTCCATTCACCACACAGCTAGTAAAGAAGGCAGAGACCGGTCATGTCACATTCATAGCTTTAAGCACAAAGTAATGGCAGTTTACAAACAACTTTTAGGTGCATTACCATCAGCCTCCGACCTGGAGGCTGGAAAACTTGTGTGATTAAACCTTGAAGGACTTTGGAAGAAAATCAAACACAGAGAAGCAGAAACGTCATCGGCTGGTTACGTGCGTTTGGTTTGACAAAGAAAAACAAAACAATAGAAGAAAACATGAATGCAGTCTGAGGAGGCATAATTAGCCTTTGCAGCATGAGTTGGAAATATATTGTTGTCTTTAGTCATAGCTTTAGAAGAACACAACATGCAGTTGGGGGGTGCTTCCCAGTAAGCTCCTTCTCATTGGCTATTGCTTTCAGAGCTATTTCAAAATTCAGGACCGATTATCCTCCAGTATGCAGAGGCTCTTAGTCTTCAATAAACACAAGCAAGTCCAGTTCCATAGATACACATATCTGAAGATACCACGCCCTGGATAATAATAATAATAATAATAATAATAATAATAATAATAATAATAATAATAATAATAATAATAATAATAATAATAATAATAATAATAATAAGCTTATTTATATAGCAAGAACCTCCATGAAACAAACTGCAGCTTGGGTTGGTTAGGGGTATTAAATGTGTCTATGGGCAGTTTACATTTGATTGACAGAAGTCTGATGATGTTAGGTACAAAGTTCTTACCTTCACCCTCTCTGCTCCTCCTGCTTCCTGAACTTCTCTTCACCACCTGTCGACCTGACGTAAACACATTGTTAAGTTCGTCCGATGGGCTTGTTGGAGTCCTTATTGAAACATTCTGCATGGAACCATGGCTGGAGGAGGAGTTACTAAGTTTAGATCTGCTTCCCCCTGCTTTGTGTGAGGATGATGAAGATGAAGAGCGAGGTATACTTCCGCCAGTTATCAATGTGTCATATGGCGGTGGCCTCTTCAGGCTCAGAGGGGTCAAAGAGCGACCCATGCTGACCGGAGATGGACATGCTGATTGGCTACGGGGGTAACCATGACCATCTTGGGCTGAGCCGGATGACTTGTAGAAGTTTGACGGGAGAGGAGGAGCTGATGATCGGCCAGAGGATGTGATGGTGTGGTTGGAGGAGAGGTCTCTGTCTCGATCTCTGTCTTTGCGGTGGTGGCTTGATTTCTGAGGGGATTCAGGACCACTTGATTTGCTGTAGGAGACTGGTTCTATCATGGGAAGCCGGGTAACATCTAATGGTGTAAGGGGAGACTCATCAGAGTTGGGGGAGCACTGAGCTGGGGCAGGGGGGAAGACGAGCAAGGGTGGACGATGTGTCAGGAGATTCGGGAAGGGTGGAGGGATGTCGCAGAAAGATTCATGGGACCAGGCATCAGGATCCATGATGACAGAGGGAGTGTCCTGCACAAAATCCTCCAACATCGGATATTTCATCTCCTCATATACAGACTCACTCTGATCATCCTCCACCACTTCCTGACCTTTCAACTCGCCAAGGATGTTTCCCACCATCTCAATATAAACTGGCTCGTCGTCGTCCATGTCCCTTGATACTGGACTCTGACTCTGGGATGAAGATTCACACCACCTCAAAGAAGACTTCTTTTTGCCGTGGTTATGGATGTAGGACTCGTCAAAGGAGGTGCTGAGTTGAGTGTTTGGGTTCCTCTTAGGTTTAGGTGGAGGCATCTTCTTGAAGTCATCAGTGTAGACAGGGCATTGAGCTGCAGAAGGATGTGCACAAGAGAGATTTACAACAAGTCCTCTGTGACTTCTTGCTAATGTTAGACTTGTAACACCAACAAAAATAACAGACTGATTGATATTGATCAAACCAGCAAATGATGAGAAAATTTCAATTCAATTTTATTTGTATAGAGCCAAATCATAATATACATTATCTCAAGGCACTTTACATAGAAGGTCAAGACATTCAAATCGTTTTTAATAAAGAGAAACCAACAGTTCCCACAATGATCAGCACTTTGTGACTGTGGAGAGAAACCTCTCTCTATTTCATCATTTAGTCTGAAAACAATCATCATCATCGTTTAAACTCTGAATTTAAACTGTTTGAATAATTCAGAGGGTTCCTCACCCTCCAGCTGCTCCATCATCTCTTTGGTCTCTTGTTGATCTCTCCTGATGAGTCCAGAGCCTCCATTCACCATCTCAGAGCTGCTGCTCAGTTTGGTGTTGGGGTCTCTCCTCGGTTTGGGTGGGGGTTGTTTTCGGTTGTGGTTGGACTCGTCCTCTCCTCCGCCCACAGAGTGGAGGGACTGGGATCGGACTGTGAAGCCCTGACTTGGAGGGGGTAATCGGTCTTGTGGTGCTGGCAAAGTCATGAAACCCATCCTGTAATGTCGTCCTGAGTATGACACGTCTGTTGCCATCGCAACATCTTCCCCAATCCTGAGTGGATGAATGATGGTCAAACAATCATGATCCATTTACACAAATGAGGAAATCAATGCATGCATCATGCTGAAACAAATCATTACTATCATTCAAATTTACAGCACACTGAGGTTCACTACACTCTCTGAATAGTTACGTTGTTATTAAGTAGCTTTCTACTGATGTTCATCATTTACATTTGTCAACACAGAAATATGAGCTGAGAGTAAGATCTTGAGTTTTTTATCTGTTTTTGTATGTTCTACCTCTTGATGGTTTCTTGCTGCCATCTCTTCTTTTGGTGTTTTTCCTGCAGATAGGTCCAGTTGGTCTGATTACGAATACGGTCACTTTCTCTGGCAATGTCCGAGGCATTTTGTATCACCAAACCATCGTAGGTTCGAAGTCCACAGTCCTCCACATACTGGAAAAACCTGGTGATGGAAGGCACCTCCTGCTGAGATGTCATGACGTCAAAGACCTGACAGGGCGATCAGGAAAACCCAGATACTGTTAGTTTCTGAGTGAGTTACAGCACAGAGGTTTAGAGGTTAGGGGTCAAAGGTTAGAGGTCTCTCTGTCTTCATATGTATAAGGTTAGGTCAGGGGACTCCTTAAGTGTCAGGAGGAGCACAGGGTAGGGAGGGAGTCCCCAACCCTGCTCAGAGCACCTCATGACTAGATCTTCATCACACAAAGAAATACATAATACAACAGGGGGTTAGGTTTAGTGATTGTTAGGGTTTAGGATTGGGACACGGGACATCCAGAGGAGTCCAGGTGAAAAGGGTTAGGGTTATATCTCCTTATATTCTGGGTTATTTCCACCTTGCATTCTCTGCTGCAACATCACAGTCACTCAGTTAGTCTCTTACTGTTAAACATTCGTGTCAGAGTCCCGTCTCTCAAGTTATTTTTTGTGTTTTTATTCAATTATTCAGGTGTCCCTCTCATACAGACCACTCATCTACAGCCGACACCATTTTCTCCAAAAACGATCTTCTGTCCTCAGAAACACCGACACCCATTCCCAAATCACTGACCTGTCCACGTAAGTGTTTTCACAGTTCTTCAATAAAGTCATTGACCGGCTGCTTCACGTGAATGAGCTGTGATCTCACCGCGTCTCGCTCTGAGCGAGTGAGTGGGGGCGGAACCCTGAGGCCTGTGTGTGTGTGTGTGTGTGCACTGTCTGGGAGCAAACACACACTCGCTCCTGGTATTTCACATGACGGCCTGATACGATGATGATTTAAAAAATGAACGTGAATCTTGTGAATGCCACTTACATTCACCATATGGAGAGAGAGTATGTCTGTGTGGCTGGGGGAGGGGGTGGAGGCAAGGAGGGGGGGGTGCAATCTGTCGAAGTTCAAGAATGCTTTATTTTGTGTTAATAATTAGCAAACATGCAATAAAGTGTTGTATACATGTTGTAGGGGGAAGAGTCTCTGGACAGGGGTGTTCAGACCCCCCTGCCCCCTGGTGGCTGGCGTGGTGGAAGCGAGTTGCCGGCAGCAGAGCGTGAGAGGCCGTGGAGCTGAGCAGGGATCAGTGAGGAGCTGGTCCTATTCAAAGGGACCGCTTTGGTGAAAGAATGCACTGTGATTGGTGGGTGACTGATGAGCACTCATAAACCTATCAGTATCTGTAGCGTATGACAACTGAGCACATGACTCAGTTCCTGCATGAACTAACACGATGCTTCATGTGGTGAGTATTTCATTAAGTGTTGATCTGTATTTCTGTGGAATCAAACCATGATGTCTGAGGAGTCACGGGCCTCTTGTGCCTGGTGGAAATTTGCCTTCAGGTCTGAATTGAATCGCTGGAGCTGCTGCAAATATGTAATGACAAACGGGATGTGTGTGCAACAGTAAGTTTTGTATTTTCCTGTCTTTATAAAAATGTTTCTGACTTCAGCTTTAATGGCTCTCAACTGAACTTGATGTGATTGATGGAGTATTTATTAATTTATGAATTTATTGAAAGGTGGTTTTGCAAATGACTTACTGAAAGATTGATTGAAAAAACTTACCTTTAAAAATCTAATTCTGTCTCTCTGTATCTCAGTGTCGCCCCTCCCCCAGCTCTCTGTCTCTCATCCTTCCTCTAAAAATGGAACAGGGAGTCAGCTGATCGTAACCTAGCAACAACAGCATCTCTTAGAGGAGTATGATGTAATGCCTTCTGGGAGAGTGGAGAGTGGAGGAATAGAGGAGAGGAGAAGGTTTGGCTTGGTCCCTTTATTAGACCATTACCAGAAAGAAACCATCTCAAATACAAACAAACAAAATTGAAGAGGAAAACAGAAAATGTTAAAAACAAGGTCTCTCATTAGAAATTAATACTCAGCTCTCCATCTTCATCCACAAATGGAAAATCCCCCAACGCCCATGTCACTGAGAGTCTGTATCTTGTCCATAACTTTGGAGAAGGCATGCTTGACTCTCAGTTAAGCTTTCAGCAGCCGGTCCATCACAGGGTCCACACTGCCAATGTTTTGAAGCTGCTTCTGGTGTGCCAGCCAAATGCCCAGAAATAAAGTTTAGCAAATTATGTATATAAAATATAATATTTGGTGCCAAAAACAAACCTTACCATGAAACAACTGTTTTAAAACCTCAAACATTGCTCCCAGCCCAGGGCACTGAAAATTATATATTCAAGTGTCTCTGTTTGAGAGCAGAAACTACAACCTCCACCAGCTCGGGTCGAGGTGTATCTGTTCTCAGTCCACCGGACTCTTCCATCTTTGCCAAACAGCGTATGCTCAGCACCATAGTGCAGATGTGGC
>NC_083641.1:30934153-30999153 GCF_963576545.1 Limanda limanda | reverse complement strand
ACAGAGCGACCTGGAGATCACTCACAGGAAGTGACTGAGCCACAGAGCGACCTGGAGGTCACTCACAGGAAGTGACTGAGCCACAGAGCGACCTGGAGATCACTCACAGGAAGTGACTGAGCCACAGAGCGACCTGGAGGTCACTCACAGGAAGTGACTGAGCCACAGAGCGACCTGGAGATCACTCACAGGAAGTGACTGAGCCACAGAGCGACCTGGAGATCACTCACAGGAAGTGACTGAGCCACAGAGCGACCTGGAGATCACTCACAGGAAGTGACTGAGCCACAGAGCGACCTGGAGATCACTCACAGGAAGTGAAGGAACCTTCAGTCCCAGAGGAGCTGAGGATCCACTGATGTGAAGGAACCGCTCCGATGCTCTAAATCAATAAATGCTGTCGTGACTCTGGAGCGTGAAGCTGCAGATGGAAGCAGGTGAAGGGTTCGGGTTCGGGTTCGGGTTCGGGATGAGGAGGAGACGATGGTTCAGTGGTGATCAGCTGATCTAGATTCTACAGATCTGTGATCTTTGTGCTGACGTGAGTCCAGTATCACACAGATCGACTAACGCAACCAAACAATCCCACTAGAAACACGATCATATAATAATTCAGTTAAACTCTATAGATTGAGGACAACACAGCTGTCTCTGAATTTAATAATAATTTTAGATGATTAAAATATGAACAGGCTTCCTCTTCTCATCGCTTGATGCAGTGACTCTGTCATCAAGGTGGAAACCCATTGGTCAGCAGCATAATTTAATATTCATGACGTGCTTTGCTTTGACCATTTATGGTTGAAAGTGGGCGTGTGGAGGGCGGATCTGGAGTCAGAACCACTTACAAACGTTTCCAGGTGAACTGTATTTAATAAAGTGAACTTTGCGTTCAGGTTTGCGTGCGCATGGTTTAGGAAATCCGAATTTTCTTCTGCTTACGCCATTTATGGCTTTTGTGCGCACCTACACTTTCAGTATGTATCCCACGCACTGTTTTATAAATGAGACCCCTGGACCTAAGGCTGACCCTGTGACCCTGAGTCGTGACTGAAAGAATAGACTGGTCTCCGGGGGAAGAACCACAGCTTCACCAGCTTAGCTGGTTCAACATTGATCCGGATCAGAGGAGGAGACTCAGTGACGGATCCTTGAGCCCATCAGAACCCCTCGGGATCCGGGCTGCTGGGAGAGAATGTGTCGGTTAAGCTGAACTAGATGAGGGAACATGATTGAGCACATTTGAATGACCCATAACCACCTGCTGCAGCATCATATTGACTGACAGTTGACTCGATGTGTGAAATTGTTTCTCTTGTTTTACAATAAACAGTTACATAAAGGTTTTTCTTATCAACCAATCAAAGCTCTTCACAGTGAAGCTCACATTAACTCATTCATACATGACATGACAACATCATACATGTTTTACACAACACGTTTACTATCACACACATACCCACACTGTCAGGACACTGCTGAATGCAGACTGGAGGTGATGGCCATCGAACCACCGTCCTTGTGTTCTAGGTTCCGCTCTTCCATCTGCGCCACAGAACATTTAGTGTAGTACAACCATGAAACCATGGATTTTAACATCTAACCATGTTTTTTCTTCTGTTCATGTAAATGTTTGAATTCTCTCTTCAGGTCGCATCCTCCTCTTCTACCTCATCTTTTATGGGTTTTTGGCAGGAATGTTTTCATTCACCATGTGGGTGATGTTACAGACACTGGATGAAAATGTCCCCCGACATCAGGATCGAGTCGCCAATCCAGGTGAGTTCACCTTCAACTTTCTGTCGTCACAGCATGAAGATTATTTTAGCTTTGAGTTTTAAAAGTTTTTCTGGAAAGTTGTTTCATTTTGCTTTTGTGAAAAAAACTAAAAGATACTGAGGACCCCTGCTGGACAGGTGTGAATCACTGAGGACCCCTGCTGGACAGGTGTGAATCACTGAAGACTCCTGCTGGACAGGTGTGAATCAACGTGAGGACCCCTGCTGGACAGGTGTGAATCACTGAAGACCCCTGCTGGACAGGTGTGAATCACTGAAGACCCCTGCTGGACAGGTGTGAATCAACATGAGGACCTCTGCTGGACAGGTGTGAATCACTGAAGACCCCCACTGGACAGGTGTGAATCACTGAAGACCCCCACTGGACAGGTGTGAATCACTGAAGACCCCTGCTGGACAGGTGTGAATCACTGAAGACCCCTGCTGGACAGGTGTGAATCACTGAGGACCCCTAATGGACAGGTGTGAATCCCTGAAGACCCCTAATGGACAGGTGTGAATCCCTGAAGACCCCCACTGGACAGGTGTGAATCACTGAGGACCCCTAATGGACAGGTGTGAATCACTGAGGACCCCCACTGGACAGGTGTGAATCACTGAAGACCCCCACTGGACAGGTGTGAATCACTGAGGACCCCCACTGGACAGGTGTGAATCACTGAGGACCCCCACTGGACAGGTGTGAATCACTGAAGACCCCCACTGGACAGGTGTGAATCACTGAAGACCCCCACTGGACAGGTGTGAATCACTGAGGACCCCTGCTGGACATTCTTTAGGATCAGATGAAGGCCAAGTGGTTGTTACCATGACAACCTTGGTATAAAGTGCTGCTTGTTGTGTAGGGATTTCTTCCTGTGATTGATCGTGTTGTTCACAGATTGGTTTGTTGCAGGTTTGGTGATTCGTCCTCATGCAGCCGAGATCTCGTTCAATCGCAGCGACTCAACAAACTACAACCAATACATCCAACAGCTGCACGAGCTCCTGCAGCGTAAGAACCAGGTCGTGTGATGATTCACTTCCTCTTTGACTTTGCAGGATCCACACTGATCCTCATGCTGTTGTCTTGTCAGGTTATAACGACAGCATTCAGAAGCGTCACGACTTGTGTCTGGTGGGTGAATACACTGAACAGGACGAGGAGCCGATAAAGAAAGTGTGTCAGTTTAAACGCAGTGCGCTGCGTCAGTGCTCCGGTCTGTCCGACACCAGCTTTGGATTCGCTGACGGGAAACCCTGTGTCATAATCAAGATGAACCGGGTCAGGATAACAAATTGTTTTATTCTTTAAAGTTGTTTAGTTGTGATGGAACATGTTATTATGAAGGAGGTGGAGATGCAGAACATTATTTTGTTTCTTGCCAGGTCATTCACAGGAGGGAATGACAGTTGCTATGGTTACCAGCGTGTTAAACCCCTTCTAACCCTGCAGGTCATTGGACTGAAGCCACAAGGAGATCCCGTCATCAACTGCACTGCAAAGGTAACAGCTGACTGAGCAGAGGTTTCTGAATGCTAACCCCTCTGTATATATATACATATAATAATTATTATAACGATTATAATAGCAATTCATATTATTATAATCATCATTATTGAAATGATATGTTTCCCCCCTCTCTCTCTCTGTGTGGTAGGGAAACCGTCCGTTACAGATTCAGTATTTTCCATCTGAAGGTCGTCTGGATAAAATGTTTTTCCCATATTATGGCAAGAAAGCACACGTGAGTGAAGTTATTGTCTCATCTCATCTCATCTTCATCCGCTTATCCGGGGTCGGGTCGCGGGGGGAGCAGCTCAAGCAGGGGGCCCCAGACTTCCCTTTCCCGGGCCACATTGACCAGCTCTGACGGGGGGATCCCGAGGCGTTCCCAGGCCAGTGTTGAGATATAATCTCTCCACCTAGTCCTGGGTCTTCCCCGAGGTCTCCTCCCCACTGGACGTGCCTGAAACACCTCCCAAGGGAGGCGCCCAGTGGGCATCCTTACCAGATGCCCGAACCACCTCTGAGGTGGTGAAGTTATTGTAATTTCTGTTATTTTTGTTTTTCCATAGTAACTCAATCTCTCTCTCTCTCTCAGCCTGACTATGTGCAGCCTCTCGTCGCCGTCAAGTTGTTCTTGACAAAAGACGACTTGAACGTGGAGCAGACGGTGGAGTGTAAAGTCCAGGGCTCTGACCTGCGTAACGATGATGATCGTGACAAGTTTCAAGGTCGCGTCACTTTCCGGATCAAAGTGTCAGAGTAAACCGGCCTGCCAGTTGCCATGGAGACCACAAACTAGGCTTACTCTGGAAATGAAGGACTCGGTTTAATCCAGACCTGATTTAATCCTGGACGTCTGAATGTGGTTCATCCTGTTGTGAGTCTGATGAGAGGAACACACACACACACCCTCTCATGTTTAAACCTGGTTCAGACCTGATCCTGGTTTAGTCCAATCAGAGTCTAGATCTGCTCCTGCGTAGATGAGAGGAGAAACCAGAGTGACTCTGGTTCACTCTGCTCAGACAGTAGGAGCAGATCAGGTCTGATATGAAACATGTGAACTTAATGTGATGTCACATTACAAAGAAACCCCACAAAACTGTGACACTATGCTAAGATGGTAACATCACAGTGACATCAGAGTGACATCACACTAAGATCACAGTGACATCATGCTGATATTACAATGACATCATAGTTAGAGCACAGTGACATCACAGTGACATCACACTAAGATCAATGTGACATCACACTAAAATCACACTGACATCACAGTCACTTCACACTGACAACATAATATTATGAGCAATAATCCTATTTTGTCAAATGATATTAATGTGTTTCTATTTCATTATATTAGAAATAATTAATTTTTATACACGTTTTCATTTGAATTAGATTGTGAACACTCAGGTTCTGGGATGAAACTGATTTTAAAACAAGTTCTGTAGCAGAACACTGAAACATGACATCACTCTGTAAACAGATGGCTTCTGTGGTTTCCCCAAAAATAATTTCACAGATAAATAATATCATGAAATTTGTCTTTTACATGTTAAATCTTAATACGGAATAAATCTGATTTAAACTACGCCGCAGTTCTGCTGCATGTTGCGGTCGGCTCAGTGTAGACACTCTAATCTGTTTACATTAAGCCAATAGGATTCATTATTCTTCAAAGTTTAATAAATATGTGATGTTTCCAAACTTAATGATTATTATAATTTTTACCCTAATCGAGCAGACCAAATTTAACCAGTGATTTAAAGTGATTAAATGTGATTGTATCTGATTAACCTTAATACAATCTGATTTATTCAAATTGAACCTGATTCCAACTGATCTAAAGTAATCTGATTGATTCTGATTCAGTGTTACCTCCATCACCACCAGAGTAAAGTGTTTAAATGTAATTTATGAACATGAGTTTTCCTCTGTGATTTGAAATATGTTGCTACATTTAAAATGTGATGTAAGTGTTTGAGTTATGAACAAGATGACATTATCAGTAGAGGTCCAATCAGCGTTCAGTAAATCTGTGTCAGCCGATTCTGATGTTTCGTTTTGTAAAAATTTGAAAATATTAAGCGGCCAGAGGCAATGAGCGGGTTCAGGCCTTAAATTGCTCAATAGGAACGTTTTTGGTCCCTTTTGAGCTCCGTAGGGTCAATACTCAAAATGCTTAAACACAGCTATTTTACATTATGGTAAAAACACATGTAATTAGTTTTACAATGATTGGACAAATATTTTAAGAGTTATGATCATTTACCTCGCCCTTAGCAAAAATGTATTATTAATAATGGCTGTGATTTTTGACCAATCCTGATTATTTTTTATAGAAATGTGTATCTCAGTGTCAACACACGGAATTTGGTGTTGTTTGACTGAAAAATCAAAAAGGAGATGTGACATAACTTTTTTTTGTACTGTATGCAAATTAACCAAAATCCATCATGGCAGACAGTTATGTTTCAAGAAGAAGGGCGTGGCCTGCTTTGCTCCGCCTGTTTCCGAACACGATTCAAAGATCTATCAAGGGTGATGATGATTGGACCAAATACTGATGACTTATGGCCAATATCCTGTTAAGCTACGCCCATTGTGAAATGTTTGTGGTTAATAGCTGTCATGTTTTTGGACAAATCCTGCTCGTTTATATAAAAAAATGTGTATCTCTGTCTCAAATTCCAGTTATTCTGCAAAGTTTTGTGTTTCTAGCTCATTCCATCTCACGGGAATTTGCACAGAGTTGGCAGACAACTCAAAAGAATAACATCCAAGGCAAGAACAATAAGGTTCTCGAGTCTCATTTAGAACCTTTGCGTACGCACAAAACATGTGTACGCCGCTTTTCACACAAACATTGGGATTTATAAAAACAAGCCACACTAAAAACAATAGAGTTCTGGCCTTAAAGCCTCGAACCCGAATTAAAACACATGTTTTCTTCTGTTGATCGAATGAATCGTTAATTTCACTGAAAAGAAGGTGTCATTACCACAAGAGGGCGACAGTGTTCGAGTTTCAACAGACTGGAGATCAACCATGAACTCTGTCACTCACACACACACACACACACACACTCACACACAGGCACACACTCACACACACACACACACACTCACACACAGGCACACACACACACACACACACACACACTCTTACACACAGGCACACACACAGACACACACACACACTCTCTCACACACAGGCACACACACACACACAGGCACACACATACACACACACTCACACACAGGCACACACACACACTCTTACACACAGGCACACACACAGACACAAACACACACTCTCTCACACACAGGCACACACTCTTACACACAGGCACAGACACACACACACACACTCTCTCACACACAGGCACACACTCACACACAGGCACACACATACACACACACACTCTTACACACAGGCACACGCACACACTCTTACACACAGGCACACACACACACACTCTCTCACACACAGGCACTCACACACAGGCACACACACACACAGGCACACACACACACAGGCACACACACACACACACACGCATGTAGTGGCTAGGGAAGGAGGTGATGTAGTGGCTAGGGAAGGAGGTGACGTAGTGGCTAGGGAAGGAGGTGATGTAGTGCCTATGGAAGGAGATGGTCTGGTTTGTCCGAACGTGACCGAAGAAGAAGGCATGTAACCCGGATGTTGACGCGGAGGTTAACCCGGATGTTGACGCGGAGGTTAACCCGGATATTGACGCAGAGGTTAACCCGAATGTTGACGCAGAGGTTAACCCGGATGTTGACGCGGAGGTTAACCCGGATGTTGACGCAGAGGTTAACCCGGATGTTGACGCGGAGGTTAACCCGGAGGTTGACGCGGAGGTTAACCCGGATGTGAAGTCACAGTAGTTTCCGGTCTTCCCTCCTCTGCCGCAGCCTCCGAGCAACATGGCGGCGGTTCGGAGCTTCCGCGGTCAGACGGAGCTCATCATGGCGGCGGCGGTGGAGTGTGTGGTGTGTGTCCTCCAGGAGACACTGGGACCGGAGGACAGGGAGGACACCGGGGTGAGGACCGCCTGGACATCCGGGGACTAATACCAACAAGTTCACATCAGAGTACAAGTGTTCATATCAGAGTACAAGTGTTCATATCAGAGTAAACCAGTTTATATGAGTATACAAGTTTATATCAGAGTATATAGGTGTTTCTACGTATATTTCAGTGTGAACACAAGTTTATATCAGAGAACTAACAAAACACTGTTTTTTATTGAATAATGTAATTATAATCTGATGTAACTAAATATTACAGTCAGCTGATAAATATTCCTCAGTCAGTAGTTGGTAACACAGAAGAGATTTGATTCAGTTTGTCATTTCTTGCAGATTCAGCTGAACGCCGTCCTCAGCGTCATGTCCCGGGAGGCTGTTCGTAAAATCTGCAGAGTTTTCACAGAACTGTTTGTGAGTTTAGAGAAAGAGAACAAAGCTTGGAAGGACGAAGTGAAACATCTGAAGTCTGAACTGAGGAGCCAGGAGAACTTTGCAGCCAAGAACTGCCAGACTCAAACCCTCTATAAGATCAGACCAGCAGGTTGGTGCCCTAAACATCACAGGGAATGTGAGGGGAGGGAACCTGAAGGCATCTTAACGTGAGGGGAGGGAACCTGAAGGCATCTTAACGTGAGGGGAGGGAACCTGAACACATCTTAACGTGAGGGGAGGGATCCTGAAGGCATCTTAACGTGAGGGGAGGGAACCTGAAGGCATCTTAACGTGAGGGGAGGGATCCTGAAGGCATCTTAACGTGAGGGGAGGGAACCTGAAGGCATCTTAGCGTGAGTGGAGGGATCCTGAAGGCATCTTAACGTGAGGGGAGGGAACCTGAAGGCATCTTAACGTGAGGGGAGGGATCCTGAAGGCATCTTAACGTGAGGGGAGGGAACCTGAAGGCATCTTAACGTGAGGGGAGGGAACCTGAACACATCTTAACGTGAGGGGAGGGATCCTGAAGGCATCTTAACGTGAGGGGAGGGAACCTGAAGGCATCTTAACGTGAGGGGAGGGAACCTGAAGGCATCTTAACGTGAGGGGAGGGAACCTGAACGCATCTTAACCCTTTGATACACAAGCTATGCAAACCCCCTCTAAAGGCTCTTATATACTACTACGTGTCCGTTTCTCGGAGAGTTCTCAGCGGGGGGCAAAGACTCTTTTTGATTTTTACTTCTCCGTCAGTCTACGTCCGGAAAAAATTCACCGCCAAACCCATAGGTGGCGCAACGGAAGACGAGCTCAGAGAAGCCTACCCCATTTGGGAAGAAGAAGTCCACGTGTCTCTGTTGACATGTTAGCTTGCGTCCCACACACTGAACCATGGCAACTAACAGAACTAAATAAAGTGACACCCAGCGGGTCAAGATGCTGATGTAATCGTTTCTTAGCGCAGCGGTTCCCCGGTCTTGTTTCCGAACTGTGTTGCTAATTCCACAGCTTGAATCTGCTTGAGGCTACATGTAGCTAGAAGCTACACGGACCTAGCTCCCCCCCAGCTTCCACACACAGTCAGCAGGGACTCCCGACACTAACTACTACCCAGTGTTTGCTTCTAACCTGACGGTATTATAGAAACAGTGTCATGATAGAAGTGGAATTAAAGTCGTGACGGCGGGTTCTTGCACTGTTACCACCGCAGTTAGCATGGTGGCTAGCCTAGCCCGCTAGCCTAGCCTGCTAGCGCCGTTTTGAAAGCTCGTTATAACCGTATGTGACCGTGCACACATGCCCTCAGTGCTCGAACGAGCCACCGTCAGCCGGACAACTCCGCTGGCTTAACACACACGTCACATTAATCGTAGAATCATAGTTGTGTTTGGGTTTGATGCTACATGGAAGTAAACAGGAAGTTTGAGGTCCGGAAATACGGAAATGACGTCATACGGAAATGATGTCGTTCGCGGACCAATCACAGCCAAGAGCGGTCCGTCGGGTCTCAAACATGAAGACGGATAGTTAGAAAAATCAGAAGTGTACGAAAAGCTGTACGAAGCATTCGGAGAGGGCGTTTCACGACGGATAGGGCGGTCTTATCTGTCCGTAATAGAAACAACGGAGAGGCATAAATTGGCCTTAAGGCACAACATGGGTCAAAAATGACCCGTATTGACTTTCAATGTTATTTCATTTCTGAGTGTTTCTTTGCTATATTTTTGGAAATCTAATAATTTCATCATTTAATATTCAAAGTATTCATTAAATATCTTGTTTTTGATTAACACAAATCATTATTTTCATTTTATCTTTCATAATTTATGAACTAAAATAGTTTTTGTATTTTTAAATCAAGTTTACACACATGGGTCAAAAATGACCGGATGGAGTTTAAATTGTAAATATCTTTGCAATAAATGTATTTCATCATTCAGAATTTCAGGAATTCCTCAATTAACTTGTTTTTGATCATCACAAATTCTTATTTTCATTTGTCCTTTTCTACATTTTTAATAAAAAAACATTTTTGTATCACTACCCTTCCATGGGTCAAAAATGACCCGTATTCATTTCACATGTTATTTCATGCATAGCTGTGCTTCTTTGCTATATCTTTTAAAATCTATTTATTTAATCATTTAATGTTACAAAGTATTAATTAAAATATCTTGGTTTTGATTGACAAATCATTATTTTCATTTTCTCTGTCTTAATTTTTGAACTAAAATAGTTTTTTTTACTTCATCACGTTTACACACATGGGTCAAAAATGACCCATGTATGCAAGTGTGAATTTGATAGGAACCTTTGATTTGTAAATGTTTGTAGTTAGGAACATGTTTACTGTGGACAACTTTTCACATGCCACACTTGTCAAAACTACATGTCAGAACTAAATCATGTTGACCTAGCTATCGTTAGCTAGAATTTACCTAGCTTCCATAAGCTAACATTAGCTAGCTAAAAGAGAATATGTTAACAGCTTGCTAATAATATTGGACATATTTTTTTACCCACCAGTAGAGGGAAATAATGTTCAAATGTTATGTGAAGTTATCTTTTCACAAGATATCAAATATTTTCTTAGGTAAAACCATTGTAAAACAAGACGTACATGAATCAGATGTGCAAAAGCAGCCCGTTTAGTTCTGACAAGTAGTTCTGACAAGTGTGGCATGTGAAAAGTTGTCCACAGTAAACATGTTCCTAACTACAAACATTTACAAATCAAAGGTTCCTATCAAATTCACACTTGCATACATGGGTCATTTTTGACCCATGTGTGTAAACTTGATGTAGTAATACAAAAAACATTTTAGTTCAAAAATGAAGACAGAGAAAATGAAAATAATGATTTGTGGTAATCAAAAACAAGATATTTTAATTAATACTTTGTAACATTAAATGATTAAATAAATAGATTTTAAAAGATATAGCAAAGAAGCACAGCCATGCATGAAATAACATGTGAAATGAATACGGGTCATTTTTGACCCATGTTGTGCCTTAGAGGGGTAGTGATACAAAAATGATTTTTATTAAAAAAGTAAATAAGGACAAATAAAAATAAGAGTGTGTAATGATCAAAAACAAGTTAATTGAGGAATTCCTGGAATTCTGAATGATGAAATTCATTTATTGCAAAGATATTTACAATTAAAACTCCATCGGGTCACTTTTGACCCATGTTGTGTATCAAAGGGTGAGGGGAGGGAACCTGAAGGCATCTTAACATGAGGGGAGGGAACCTGAAGGCATCTTAACGTGAGGGGAGGGAACCTAAACGCATCTTAATGTGAGGGGAGGAAACCTGAACGCATCTTAACGTGAGGGGAGGGAACCTGAACGCATCTTAACGTGAGGGGAGGGATCCTGAAGGCATCTTAACGTGAGGGGAGGGAACCTGAAGGCATCTTAACGTGAGGGGAGGGAACCTGAAGGCATCTTAACGTGAGGGGAGGGATCCTGAAGGCTTCTTAACGTGAGGGGAGGGAACCTGAACGCATCTTAACTTGAGGGGAGGGAACCTAAACGCATCTTAATGTGAGGGGAGGAAACCTGAACGCATCTTAACGTGAGGGGAGGGAACCTGAACGCATCTTAACGTGAGGGGAGGGAACCTGAAGGCATCTTAACATGAGGGGAGGGAACCTGAAGGCATCTTAACGTGAGGGGAGGGAACCTGAACGCATCTCGTAGTATTTTCAGCAGCTGCACAGACTGTTTACAGGTGACTGGTCATGTGACACATGTTCTCTGGTAAAGAGGCTTGAAGATTAAACAGTTTGGTTTTGTTGAATTAATATTTAAAACAAACTTTAGTCTTTGTTGTTAAGTTTTGCAGAATTGTTTCAGCCGTGACATTTTTTGTTTTCCAACATTTACTGATAGTTAAAGTTTTTTTATTTCAGAAACTCAAATAAATTCATCCCTGAAACACAGAAGATGGAAGAAGAACTTTATTAAACTTAATACGAAGTTTAAATATAATTTATGCTGTTTTTTGTCAGATTTTTGTCTTTTAATATCAATAATCAAGCTTTTATTTTAATTAACTGAATCTTACAGATGGGCGTGCTCTGTCGCTGGACATCGACCAATCAGCAAGTCACCCTGCTGCTCTCGCCATGGCCATCGTCAAGTCCACTAAAACAATATGTGACGTCCCCCTGGTCCCCCAGGTCCCCCTGGTCCCCCTGGTCCCCCAGGACCCCCAAGACCCCCTGGTCCCCCAGGTCCCCCTGGTCCCCCAGGTCCCCCAGGACCCCCTGGTCCCCCAGGTCCTCATCAGCCAGCCCCTCGCCTCACCAGCCACAGGCCCGAGCAGCAGTGCCCCCCCCCAGGAGAGAGCAGACGGGCCCCCTCCTGACACCGAGACTGAGGTGGTTTTAGAATCGTTTCAAAATCGATCACAAGATCTGATCCAGTCCTCTTCACACATGACATCACTTCCTGTGGTTAATGATCAGCCAATCGGTGAGCTGGCAGATGAATCATTGAACGTCAGTGAAGATCTCCCTGCACCTGAAGAGGAGCCAGCTGTGGATGTAAGTGTGAGATCAGGTCCCTCCCCCTTTATGAACTAATCTCTGATCGATGGGATTATCCATGGATTGATTAAAGGTTTATTATTTGTGGTCAGGTGACTTTGTTCATCATGAGCGAGCACAGCCAGGTAAAGTAAAAACAGGAAGTAAAACCAGGAAGTGACCAGTGAAAAACAACCGTTTCCAGAGATCACCTGCAGATCCACCGATTGTCTTTCACACATGAAGCCAACAACTCGTCTCTAAGACTCTGTCCCGACTAGTTTCAGGGCTAAACTGTGTCAGAGCAGAATCCAACACAACTGAAGTCAATGGTGACCTCTTCTTCAGACATAAAAAACATAACGTGCCTCCATGCTGCTCGTGTGCTGTCATCAGAACCCCGACTCGCTTAAAACAAATCCTCAGCAGGATTCAGTTAAGGGGCGGAGCTGCAGACATGCAGGAAGTATTCTGCTGCGGAGGTTTTGTGTTTTTGTTTATAGCATCAACAGCGGCGTCCCCTCACATTTACCACTTGTTGCTGTTGTGAATGTGTCGGCAGTTTTGTGCATTTGTGAATTGAAAGTGGGGGAAATCCAGACCCAATTCTGATGGGATGTTACAACAGGTCTGAAAAAACGCTTTTGTGTTTTGCAGAAATTGTTGATTGACAGAGAAACTGTTGAAGATGAAGATGAGACGAGGAGTCGACCAGGTGAGACATCTGAAATCTACATGAACCGATTAGGGACAAAAGAATTAAGAAGTGAAATTCACATTTACAAAAAATGTACCATATAATTCCGTAGGGGCCCCACTGACAGGATTCCCACTGATAGGGGGGCCCCATTGACCCTTGAGGTGATGGTTTGCGTGTTTTGTGTATATCATAATAACCCTGTGTGTTGCTGCAGGGCTGACTGATGACCAGCAGAGGGAAGCAGAGCGGAGGAGGAGGAGGGAGTTGTACAGACAGAAGAGGTTTTTCTGTGAACTGTGTAACAAAGGTTTTCATCAGAAACATCAGCTGAACAAACATGCGTCGTGTCACCTGAAGCCGTTTCCATGCAGCTTGTGTGATAAAGGTTTCTACAAAATCACCACGCTGCACAAACACCAGCTGAGCCACCAGCTGAGGGCGGCGCAGGAGAACGACCCCGACAAGCTGCTGCGCTGTGACCAGTGCGACAGGAAGTTCAGACTGCTGCGACAGCTCCGAGCCCACCAGGCGGCCCACCGGCTCCAGAAGACGCCGCTCGGCTGCCACGCCTGCGACCGCACCTTCACCTCCTCTAGTGCGCTCCGCTATCACGAGTTGTCGCACGCCAAAGTCAAGCCCTTCATGTGCGACGTCTGCGGGAAGAGTTTCACACGGAAGAAGAGCCTCCGGGAACACCAGACCGTTCACACCGGCGCCCGCCCGTACACGTGTCAGACTTGTGGGAAGAGCTTCTCCACCGCCAGCAACCTTCGCGTTCACAAGAGATCGCATTCAGATGAGCGACCGTTCAAATGCAGCGAATGCGACAAGGCCTTCAAGTGTCGCATGGGTCTGCTGCAGCACGCCATCGTCCACTCCGGAGAAAAACCCTTCATGTGTCAGACCTGCGGCCTCAGCTTCGGACTCAAGTACAACCTGCAGAGACACCTGCGGCTGCACAATGGAGAGAAACCTTTCAGGTAATCACAACAACAGTAACACAAGAAGGTGTTTAGAGTTAGAAGTTAGACATTTATAAATAAGACTCTCAGACCAAAGACATGGGCTGACACATCACGTGTTCAATAATCCTTCTGCCGTCTAAGGTTGGTGTTAGGCAATAACAACATTTTTACTGAAGCAATAACAAAACAAATATTCTGTTCATATTTGTAACTTCCTCCTTCACTTTCTGTTGTGTCTCAGGTGTGATCAGTGTGGGGAGGGCTTCACCGGGACCTGGGCTCTGAAGACTCACATGCTGGTTCACGGAGTGGAGAAGCCATTCATGTGTGATTTGTGTGGGAAGACGTTTTTCTACAACTGTCAGCTGCAGAAACACCAGCAGCTGGTTCATCACAGTAAAGACGGAGGGACGGCCAGAGGGAAGGGAAGACGCAGTTCGTCTGGGATCAAACCATTCGGCTGTAAAATCTGTCTGAAAAGCTTCAGCAGCAGCAGCACGCTGAGGACGCACGAGAAGAGCCATGCAGAGAACAAACAGTTCACCTGTGACACCTGCGGCAAGTCCTTCCACCTGCGACACATGTACCTGTACCACATGAGGCAGCACAGCGGAGACAGGCCGTACGTCTGCGGCATCTGTCAGAAAGGGTTCCTGCTCTCGTCCCAGCTGAAGCAGCACCAGCTGCTGCACACTGGAGTCAAACCTCACCGCTGTGAACAGTGTGGGAAAGAATTCAGGACGCCACAGAACTACCACCGCCACCTGCTGGTCCACACCGGAGAGAAACCCTATCAGTGTGCGGTGTGCAGCAGGAAGTTCAGGCAGTCCAACCAGCTCAAGTCTCACATGCAGATCCACACGGGCGTGAAGCTGTACTCCTGTGACCGCTGCAGCCAGGGCTTCTCCGACTCGCGGCAGCTCAAGAAACATTGTTGTGGAGACGACGGCCTGAACGACGTGGAGTCCGGCAACAACCAGAGGAAACCCGGGGACCAGTTCCCATGGACACAAGAGTTCACAACCAGCAACAGCTGACAGGTTCCTCAGAGATCAATAAAGATTTGGGATAAACGGCCTCAATCTGCATCGAAAGATGGACCACATGACAGCTCCATCGCCCCCTGGTGTCTGGCTGCAGTCTAGGTCATAAACCTCCTCCATGTTAGCAGATGGGACACGGACCAAACAAAACAATCAAAGTAGACGTTCAAATAATTGTTTGTCAAAGAGGTTTCTGTCATTTCAGGTCGTTCTTATCTCTCTGGTTTTTGTTCAAGTGTTTCTGATCAGTTTGGTTTGAATTAGTTATTTGATGATATAAAAACAGGCTGAGACGTCCTGATTGGTCGAATCCATTCCACGACCTTCACAGACTCTGACTGCAAATTATATCATCAACACAAGATGGCAGCATTGGTATTGGACGTATCGTCCATCTTTATATACATTCACTGATTGTATACGTAGTGATTGATCGTCTTTATTTACAGTCATTTATCGTCTTTATATAGATTTATTTAAATAGCATCAGTGTGAGAAGAGAACAACACTTGTTTTCTTTGTGTTTATATTACTTTTGTTGTTTTTTTATGATAGAAACGAATTTACAGAGAATTATTTTCCTCTGAATGATTCAGTTTATGTGAATAATGAAACATTTCATTTGTTTTGATTGATCACATTTGCAAATAAACATCTAGTTTCAGAAAGTGTTTTTATTAGTGATGCTGAAGAGATGATTTCAATGGTAATAGATGTTAATTATTTTAAACACAAACGACTTGTAAAGTGTGAAATGAACAAAGAAGAAATCTCAGGATTTTGTTAGATCTTGATCATTTCATTTAAAGCTTGGATTTGTACAAATACTTTCCAGTCAAATGAAAGACTGGTGTAGGAAATAAAACGGATCAAATCAAATAATATTTGAATACACTGAAGAAACTGCAGAACTTGAAAGTTGTCAACATCATGTAAAAATATCATTTTGTTTTCCAATCTTCAATATTTTATTTTTTAAATGACAATTGTTTTCAAAAACTTACATCAGCTCGAGGGCAATTTTCTTTCTTCTGCTGTCAACCTTTTTCAAAATTGGGTAACTTTGTGCATTTTGGGAGAAGTACAGTGCGTACATGTAGACAATAATCACAGATCAATAGAGAAAAACAAATGAATAAAAACAAGCCGAATAAACAACAACATGTTAGAGGTGACTTGAGAGAGAATGGGATAGAGGTCGGTGAGTTAAATCAAGGCAACATTACAGGTTCATTCATTCAATACACAAAGTCTGGCCTGAGGGGTTTTACATATCTCACCCATTTGTTCCATAATTGGATGAACCCAGTTTTCTGAAGACAAAGGGAGAAAGTAATCCTTTCCATAACATAAATGTAATTTACTATATCTATCCACTCTATCGTGGGCTCAGGAAGCAGCAGGCGCCTTGTGAGCGCTTTTCTACAGGCGGTTATTAGTATGCCAATCATATATTCATCTCGGCGCCTTGTTCGAAAATCAACATTTCCCAAAAATAATATTAAGTATTAAGAATGTTCTTTAATGCTTTGTGAAACTCTGCCCAGAAAGGTTTAATCTCATGGCCAGTGATTTGCCTCCCGAGACCCACATTGCCTCCAGCATGTGCCCCCCCCCCCCCAGCAATTCCTTGCATTCCTTGTTGCATACCTCCAACCAGTCCTCATTTGATATTGAGAGGCCACCTTCTCTTTACCATTTTTCTTTAACATATTCAGCAGTGTGGGTTTTTTTTGTCATCCAATCTTCAATATTGATCATATCTGGGATTTACGACGCTCCTGAAGGCAGCGCCGGGACTGTGTGACGCATGCGCACAAACAGGCGATTCACGCGGGTTCTCAGTGCAGGAAGAGTTCCGGTAAACACGGTTCTGCTCGGGTTCTCGTCCGGTAAACACGGTTCTGTTCCGGTTCTGCTCGGGTTCTCGTCCGGTTCTGCCCCGGGCAGTGACCGTCAGGCCCGGGTCTGAAGCCCGGGTGTCGACGCTGAGAAGCTGCTTCTGCTCCGCGGTGAGTGTGAAGTTCTTGTTGTTATGGTTAGCGGTGTTAGCCTGAAGCTAACGTTAGCACTAGCTGAAGCTAACGTTAGCGCCAGCTGAAGCTAACGTTAGCACCAGCTGAAGCTACGTTAGCAGCTGAAGCTAAGTCTAGTAGCATTGAGCAGGTTTAGGGTTTCACCTTTGACCTTTAAGGCCTTTGATATAAACTAGTTAAACTTTATTGAAACATAATTACACTTTATTTCAATCTTCCTGTGACCAACAGCTGCAACAGCAGCAACCGGTGCTGCCTTCAGGAACACTCGGGATTGTCCAGACTTCTAGAAAAGTTCCTGATGAGCTCGGGACATGTCTTCATAATCAATCCCTAATTCTGTCGTCATCGATTTATCGATTGTGTTGGCCTGATTTACCTGTGCGTCACACAAACAGTCACTTTAACCCTGGTGTCCTGACTGGGTGGGTCACGTCTAGTGTTGTGTAGCACATAAACTGTGTCTGCACATAATGTTGGACTCCTTGTGTTTAAATACGTGTCGTATAGTCTATATGGACAAAAGTACTGGGACACGTACAGGAACTTTATGACTTATTCTAAATCCAGAGGCATTGATATGGAGCTGGTCCCCTCTTTGCAGCAGCTTCACTCTTCTTCAGGACTCTGGATTGTGTCTGTGAAGTTCTGCTGTGAGACACTGATGCTGGACCAGAGGGCTCCGACTCTCCGTTCTGGTTAAGGTTAGGGTAAGGGTTAAGGTTAGGGTTAAGGGTTAGGGCTCAGGGTTAAGGTTAGGGTTAAGGGTAAGGGTTAAGGTTAGGGTTAAGGTTAGGGCTCAGGGTTAAGGTTAGGGCTCAGGGTTAGGGTTAAGGGTTAAGGTTAGGGTTAAGGGTTAGGGCTCAGGGTTAAGGTTAGGGCTCAGGGTTAGGGTTAAGGGTTAAGGTTAGGGTTAAGGGTTAGGGTTAGGGTTAGGGTTCTGTGGGGCCAGTCCAGCTCTTCATCTCCACACTCACCCAGCCGAGCCTTCATGGACCTGAGCAGAGTCCTGGAACACAACACTTCCTCAAACAGCTCAGAATTGTCCACAACGTCTTGTTCAGCTGAAGCATTAAGATTTAACTTCAGTGGGACTCAGACTCCAACCAGTGGGACTGGAGGCAGCACCTGAATCTGATGGTTAAGATGTGTCACAAAACTTTGGTCCATATAGTGTAAACTCTAGAGCAAGTCCAACGAACACAAAGGAAACTTGAGCATTGTTCAGATCCTAATAACACTAGTGTGGTGTTTGTGTGTAAAGTGAGAGCCTCAGTGGGGACGTGAGGAGGGAGGACATGAAGCACAGAGACCGGATTCAGAATGTGAGACATTCTGAAACCGCGGTGGTGCCACGGAATCTGCTGGACGATGCTTTTGCTTGTTGTTTTATGTGTGTTGTATGAAACACAGGGAGATACACAACATTTTCATTGTCCAGCTGTGCAATGACAATAAAGGCATTGTAATTTATTCTATACATGGCGTATGATATACTTGAAGTTACCTTGGTAACCACAGATCCTGCCGCAGGTGTTTGTGGATAATACCAGGAAGTGGTTCTTCTCTTGATAGGCTGCATAACCACAGTGAGAAACAGATTGTTTCCACCAGGGGGCGCCACAAACACTGGATTCACTCATAAATGACCTCACTTCAGAAATGTAAAGGTTTTTATTTTATTCATAAAAAATCTGCTCACTCAGCTGATCTCCACCTGTTCTGTCTTAACACAGGTGTGTTACTGGTGTGTGCTGACATCGTCAACTGGACGGAGATGTCTCCAGCCTCCACAGAGGAGGGGGGGGGGCGTCCACTGTCTCTGGACGACTGTCGCTGTCCCGTCTGTTTGGAGATCATCATCGAACCTGTGAAACTGCCCTGTACACACACCTTCTGCAAGGTAACACACACACCTTCTGCAAGGTAACACACACACCTTCTGCAAGGTAACACACACACCTTCTGCAAGGTAACACACACACCTTCTGCAAGGTAACACACACACCTTCTGCAAGGTAACACACACACCTTCTGCAAGGTCACACACACACCTTCTGCAAGGTAACACACACACCTTCTGCAAGGTCACACACACACCTTCTGCTAGGTAACACACACACCTTCTGCAAGGTAACACACACACCTTCTGCAAGGTAACACACACACCTTCTGCAAGGTAACACACACACCTTCTGCAAGGTAACACACACACCTTCTGCAAGGTAACACACACACCTTCTGCAAGGTAACACACACACCTTCTGCAAGGTAACACACACACCTTCTGCAAGGTAACACACACACCTTCATCAAGGTAACACACACACCTTCTGCAAGGTAACACACACACCTTCTGCAAGGTAACACACACACCTTCATCAAGGTAACACACTTTCTTTGCCCAGTGGGGCCAACCGGATATTTTAGGCTATAATTCATTTTCACCACACAAGCCTTGTGCATCGATGTGAAGAGCATCAAAATAATGAGATCACTATTCATTTTATTATTTATTTACTTTACTTACCGTGATGATTTCCAAGAGGCAGTATCTGTTGTGTTGTAGAAACATGGAGAAAGCAGCAGCAGATCCATGTTGACACATTGTGTGTTTAACAAACGCTGATATTGTGTAACATCTGTAACAAGTTGTCGATCTTCGATAAATAATTGAAATACCATCATCATTTTGATTGATATATAATGTCAAACAATATGAAACTTTTGTGAATCAGTAACTTTCGAACATTTATAGCCATTTTAACAAACGTGATAAAACTGAAAATATTGTTCCCTATAATCATGATAAAAAGTATTCATCCAGTTTGCCCCCCCCCTCAGGTGTGTTTCCTGGAGACGGTGGACAAGGCGGCGCTGTGCTGTCCGATGTGCAGGAAGAGAGTTTCGTCGTGGGCTCGTCTGAACAGCAGGAGGAACACGCTGGTGGATCAGCTGCTGTGGCGTCGGATCCAGAGCAGCTTCCCTCTGCAGTGTGAGCGCCGCCTCCAGGGTCAGGAGGACCAGGACGACCCAGGAGGTACCCACACATCCCACAGTACAGCTATACCTGTGAAACATCCCATAATAATACAATAACTCCTCCCACAATAAACCATAACTCTGAGTGCGTGTGTGTAGTGTTGGTGTGTGCTCCCTCAGTCAGTCGTCCTGGTGAAGTCCGACAGGAATACGAGGATCAGATCATGAAGGTACGATTCACTTCAGGCTTCACACTCATTCAATTATCAAATGAAATGTCTGAAATAAAAAAACGTTTTTATTTGTAGTTTATGATTGATTATTGATTTCTGACATTTGTGTCAGTGTCAGATGAGAGGGGGGGGGGATTGTGTGTTACTTTCCCCCAGGTTAATAAATTAGCCTCACAATTCTTTTATATAATCAACAGATCATAGAGATGAACTCTGAACAATTGCATCACTAGAAGTTTCCACAGTAGAAATAAATCGGAGGAGGCGGAGCAAGATTTGAAGGAGCTTCTCTTCTTCTCTTGTTCTGACGATGATTAAATGAAGGAAAAATCCAGTTAATTAATCATCTGGGGCAGCAGGGCTCCATCTGATTGGCTCAATATATGAACTCATCACACATGGACACGGGACTGTTCACCTGGAAGGTGAAAGTCAGAATATCCATCCATTTGAATGACTTCTCTCTCTGTTAAATTCATTAAATTACTCAAGCACTAGGTTTCAGTTTTCATTGACTAAGAAGGTTAGGGCTCAGATATATTGATCAAAGAGTTCTGGTATAAATGATTTGGTGTGAGTGCACTAAATCAGAAGTGGGTGTGTTTTCAGCTGACGGCGGAGAAGCGAGTGATGGAGGAGGAGGAGAGAAAGGCGAGCAATGAGTTGATCCAGAGGCTGTTGGCGGAGGAGGAGGTGGAGCTTCAGGAGGACAGCAGGAGACGAGAAGGAGATGAGCAACTCGCCAGACTCCTCAACAACCAGCTGGTCTGTGTTGTCATGTTCCTGTGCTGCTAATACACAGACAGGTTTCAAACTCAGTGACATCATCAGCTAAGTCACTCAGTGATTGGCTGAGAGATTCTGATTGTTAAATCGTCATCTTCCTCAGAACTCTTCGCCGGTGACCGGAAACATCCCGCCTGCTGCCGTGACTCCTCCCACTAACAGACAGAAGGAAGTCGGATCCATCGACAGGTGAGTCGTTGGATTTCAGATCAGATTACACTGGTTTCAGATCGGGTCAGAGGCTGAATGGAGAGCAAACCTGAGTTAGAGGAGCGAAGCCGTCTGAGTGGAGGAGGAGGAGGAGGTGGGTTCCATGTGGTGGAGCGAGAGCGTGGAGGGATCTGAGGCCTCATCGGAGCCAGTGGAGGTGCAGGAGGTGCTGAGCTTATTGAAGTGGTGTCAGGATGTCGTCAGGTTCTCCCAGGACTCATCACAGTGATCCAGCAGGAGGTGATGAAGGCATGAGAGAGGGTTTGAGATGTGAAGGAGAAGATGGAGCAGCCAATCGCTGCCCCGGTTTTTAATTTATTGTTATTTCTGATTTTGTGCAGAAAAGAGAACTATTTTCTTTCTAAATATTTTTGAGCATGGCTAGAAGGGAGCCTGTGAGAACCTGACACCTGATAACTTCTTGAAAGAAACATATTAAAAACATAAGAAATAGTAAATAAGACCTTTTGAAAAGATGTGAAGATACTGAACCCCTCATGGATGTTCAGTGTACTTGTAAGTCGCTTTGGATAAAAGCGTCTGCCGATTGACATGTGATGTGATGTGATGTGTAACTGTTTCTTCTTCTCTGTTGCTGCAGTGCAGGGATTCTTGTTGCTTTAGTGCCCCCTGTAGGTCAGAGGAGTGAAGAGACAAAAAACATTTGCTTTTGTTGTTTCAGGTTCTTCAGTCCTCTTCCATCCAAAACAACCTCAGACTGCAGCTCCGCCTCCAACAGCCTCGACAACAAGGTTGGTGCGACAGGTTGTCTGTGAGACAGGTTGTCTGTGAGACAGGTTGTCTGTGAGACAGGTTGTCTGTGCGACAGGTTGTCTGTGAGACAGGTTGTCTGTGCGACAGGTTGTCTGTGAGACAGGTTGTCTGTGAGACAGGTTGTCTGTGAGACAGGTTGTCTGTGAGACAGGTTGTCTGTGAGACAGGTTGTCTGTGAGACAGGTTGTCCGTGAGACAGGTTGTCCGTGAGACAGGTTGTCCGTGAGACAGGTTGTCGTGCGACAGGTTGTCTGTGCGACAGGTTGTCTGTGCGACAGGTTGTCTGTGAGACAGGTTGTCTGTGAGACAGGTTGTCTGTGCGACAGGTTGTCTGTGCGACAGGTTGTCTGTGCGACAGGTTGTCTGTGCGACAGGTTGTCTGTGCGACAGGTTGTCTGTGAGACAGGTTGTCTGTGAGACAGGTTGTCTGTGAGACAGGTTGTCTGTGCGACACGTTGTCTGTGAGACAGGTTGTCTGTGCGACAGGTTGTCTGTGCGACAGGTTGTCTGTGAGACAGGTTGTCTGTGCGACACGTTGTCTGTGAGACAGGTTGTCTGTGCGACAGGTTGTCTGTGAGACAGGTTGTCTGTGAGACAGGTTGTCTGTGCGACACGTTGTCTGTGAGACAGGTTGTCTGTGCGACAGGTTGTCTGTGCGACAGGTTGTCTGTGAGACAGGTTGTCTGTGCGACAGGTTGGGGGGGGCTGTACTGAGGGGGCTTCAGTGAGTGTTTGTGTTGTTTCAGGAGAACGTGGTGGTCTCTCAGCTGCTGGAGAACAGACGACCTGCATCGACTAAGAGGACAAACTCTGACCTGGAGATAACAGACGAGGAGGCGACCACCTCCACACGAGGCTGCCCCCCCTCCTCCTCCCCCCCATCTCCTGTGGGGGGGCTGGAGTCGGAGCTGCTGAGTCCACAGCGGCGACAGGAGGAGGCCGATCGGCGGTTCGCTCAGCTCCTCCAGAAGGAGCTGGACCACGAGGAGAAGCTGAGAAACACAGACAGACGCAAAGGTTCTGCTGATGCTTACCAGCTCCGGGACAAAGGAGGGAAGGTCGCTGTCGCCATGCCGACCGGATCGTCCAGGAAGAGGACGAAGATCTCCTCCACCTCCTCCTCCACCTCCTCCTCTTTTTCCTCCTCCTCCTCCTCCTCGTCCTCGTCCTCCTCCAGCAAGAGACAGAAACAGACCACCCTCACTGACATGTTCTCCATGAACAGCTGAAGCCTTCCCTCTCTCTCTCCCTCTCTCTCTCCCTCTCTCTCTCTCTCTCTCCCTCTCCCCCTCTCTCTCCCTCTCTCTCTCTCTCCCTCTCTCTCTCTCTCTCTCTCTCTCTCTCCCTCTCTCTCCCTCTCTCTCTCTCTCTCTCTCTCTCTCTCCCTCTCTCTCCTTCTCTCTCTCTCCCTCTCCCCCTCTCTCTCTCCCTCTCTCTCTCTCTCCCCTTCTCTCTCTCTCTCTCCCCCTCTCTCTCTCACGTTTTCTTATTTTCATTGCTTTTAATAAAGAAAAACAAAAATGATTCATTCACGTGATTTTGTCACATGTTTAACTTGTGTTCATCCAGAAGATTTGTGTCTTCTGATTGGATGTCTAATGATGTCACACGAGACAACACATGACTCGACTTTTATCTTGGGTCTGAAAACCTGACGATTAAATGTTTCCAGTAACGATGAGACTTGATTAAACAATCGTAAAGAAACAGTTAAGCTGAAATAAACTAATGTGTGAACAGATGTTTCCAGAGGAAGTTTCATCATGTTCGGGATGCTGTGGTTCCTCTGTGGTTCCTCTGTGGTTCCTCTGTGGTTCCTCTCTGGTCATGTGATCCATGAGGACGTGTCGTGGGTTTGAATCCGTGACTCAGACTGAATCATGTCCCTTCTTCTGAAGTTCAGGAAACAACACACTCCCACGAGTTCACTGCTCTGGATTCCTGTGACTCAAACTGATTTAAAATAAGACCAGAACTGAAAATAGAAAAAGATGAAGTGACCTCTGACCTCTGTCACTGGTTTGCTCTGATCATACCTTGTACTGATTAACTGTCACCATCTGATCACATTGTTTGATGAATCCATAATGATTGTTATTGGTCTTTAGTGACCAGATGTGTGAGTGAACATCTGGACCCCGAGGACAGACGGGAGCTGCAGGTTTATTGACATCAGGATGTTTCCTGTTTCCACTCGGCTGTGGGCGTGTCTTTGTTTCTGTGTGGGCGTGTCTTTGTTTCTGTGTGAACGTTCTAAAAGTTTGTTCCTCAGACTGAAGTGGATCAGCGGCTCGGCAATGTGAGTCTTATTTTAATGTTTTTTATCAGACTTTTTTATGAATTGCTGAAATTATGAAACTATCATTTGTAATTTTTTCTGCCATTGACGCATAAACCTTATTTGTTTATTTTGTAAACAGACATTTCAGTGTATCACTGAAAATGTTAACCTATTAATAAAAATGTTTATTAATCTTATCTTCATATCACTATACGTCTTTTTTATTAAATGACAAGTTACTTTAAAATTCATTACATAGAGGATAGAGACCAGGAATAAGGAGAATAAGTGATGATTATATGTAAAGATGTTATAAATGATAGCGGCAACATTCATATGATATGATGAAGGTAATCAATAATAATATTTAAAATAAGAATTGTAATCTGGAGTCAGAGATACCTTCAGAATATGAGGGAGGTAGCAAGTACAGCATTAGTGACATGTAGTCAAAGAAATGAATGTGGCCGGAGAAAGATAAGCTGCAGAACCATGTTTATCTGTGGGCTTCATACTGGAGATGAAACCTGGTCTGATGAGGACCAGGTCCCCCCCCCCACAGTGTCCTATAGGAACTGTGGGGGGGGGGGGGGGGGGGACCTGGTCTGATGAGGAGAGAGAACATTCATCTGCTTTGGATGGAGCAGCTCTCTTTTCTAGAAATATGACAAAGCTGAGTAGACAGTCCTCACTGTGATAATCCAGAGTTGAGACCAGGAAGCAGAGTTGCAGTCGTACACGTTTCTCTGCTCTTCTATTAGAGCAGGCCCCCCCCCCCCCCCCCCCGACCACCTGAATCCATTACAAAGTAAACAGGAGAGGAGGAATACATTCAAACCTAATACAAGTTAACATAACCAATATATCAGTACCAAAAAACGGAAGTATAAAATGCCGTTTATGAAATATCAGCTCCCTCAATCCAAACTCCCGATTTATTAATTATCTGATAGTTGATCATCAGATCGATTCTCTATCTCTAACTGAAACCTGGCTGCACACATATTTATACTCATGTTCCTGGAAGCACAGGCAGAGGTGGGGGGGTTGCAGCAATCTTTAAATCAGACTTATCAACCCTCGACCGACAGGTAGTTTTAACTCGTTTGAAAATCTTATAATCAGCCTCATACTCCCAAGCCTGAAATCCCATCAACCAGTTCATCTAGTTATCGTAGATCGTCCTCCTGCCCTTTACTCTGAATTCTTATCTGAATTCTCTGAGTTTCTATCTGAGCTCGTTCTTAGGACAGATACAATCATAACAGGTCTCCACCTTCACGTAGATGTTTCCAACAACAGCCTCAGTTCAGCACTTCACTCAATAACAGACTCAACTGGTTTCTCCCAACATGTGGAGAAACCCACTCACTGTTGAAATCACACTCTTGTTCTGACAGAGACACTGAAAATGCAAAGATATTTCCCCAAAACCTGATTCTGTCTGACCATTTATTAATTACATTTGATGTCATTTACTATGATTAACTACACTGATCCTGGACAGACATTTATTTATAGTCTGTGTTTAATTGATAAAACTGTGAACAAATTAAAAGAGCTGATCCTCCTACACTTCCCTTAAAACCATGTGTCGGTACAATACAGGAAAGTTATCACAGCTTCACACTAGTTGATAACTTTGTTAATAGAACAGAAGCCTCATTAAAAACAACCCTTGACGCTGTGGCTAAAAAAGAAGAAAGTAAATCAGAGGAGATTAGCTCCATGGTTTAATTCTCAAACACGTGTTTTAACAGATCACGGAAGCTGGAGAGGAAGTGGCGTTCCATCCGTCAACAGATTTTCACTTTTCCCAGACGGACAGTTTAAGGGACTTTTCTCCCTAATTGACAGTTTCATATTAAATCAGATTAATATGTCTTTGTTAACCTAGCTGATTGGACCCACATCAAACCTTCATGTCCAGAACCCAGAAGAAGCTGTTGCTAAGCAACTGTATTGACTGAGTCAGAATGATCTGTTGGATCAGTCAGGATTTAGAATCAGCTTCTCATGTCCTCAGGTGATGGACGTGTCTCTGTCCTGGTCCTGTTGGATCTCAGTGAAGCTTCTCATGTCCTCAGATGAGGGACGTGTCTCTGTCCTGGTCCTGTTGGATCTCAGTGCAGCTTCTCGTGTCCTCAAGTGTTGGACGTGTCTCTGTCCTGGTCCTGTTGGATCTCAGTGAAGCTTCTCGTGTCCTCAGGTGATGGACGTGTCTCTGTCCTGGTCCTGTTGGATCTCAGTGAAGCTTCTCGTGTCCTCAGGTGTTGGACGTGTCTCTGTCCTGGTCCTGTTGGATCTCAGTGAAGCTTCTCGTGTCCTCAGGTGTTGGACGTGTCTCTGTCCTGGTCCTGTTGGATCTCAGTGAAGCTTCTAACACCACAGATCATAGGATTCTGTTACAGAGAAAGGTCAAAGTCTTTAAAGAACAGATTGATGGCACAGGGGTCTCCTCTTCTTCTTCCTCCTCCTCTTCTTCTTCCTCCTCTTCTTCCTCCTCCTCTTCTTCTTCCTCCTCCTCCTCCTCTTCTTCCTCCTCCTCTTCTTCTTCCTCCTCCTCTTCTTCTTCCTCCTCCTCCTCCTCTTCTTCTTCCTCCTCCTCTTCTTCTTCCTCCTCCTCTTCTTCTTCCTCCTCCTCCTCTCTCCTTGCTGACCTCTTTACACAGGGACGCTGTCCCCAGTTCGATGTTCAAACTCCTCGGTGCTCATCTCAGCAGGTGGATCAACAGCTGTTGGTTCCTCTGGTGAAATCACCAAACCTCTTTTCCTTCAGTGATTTCTTCTGGAGGCCTCCACATCAGCCCAGGCTCACTGAGCATGAGGACAGCACCAGGAGGTTCTTTGTGTCCATGTCTCCAGCTGTAGATCTGCTGCCCTCACAAGCTGGAGCTGCTCTGATGATATCCTGGTCACAGGGCTGGAGAATGGGGGTTAGGGTTCAAATATTAATCTGATTTAATATGGAACTGTTGATAAAACCTTCCGTTAAATGTCCAGTTGGGACAGAGTCTGAAAGACAAGTTGGTGGTTAAATAGATGAAGAGACCAGTGAAATCAGCTCAGAAAGGTTTATACAAACTGTAAAGAACTTTTAACAATATTCTTAACTTAGGCTATAAACAGAGAAGATAACCTAAAAATAAATACCTTGTAGTTAATGAAACATTTATTGACCTTGAGTTATACGAAAATCAAAGTAGGGAGGCTATACTGTTGTTGTGAACAGAATCTCCTGCTGCTTAATGTGTGAAAGTCAAACTGGAGAAACTCTGGACTCTCCAGAGATCGTCTGAAACATCTCAACAACAAACTCTGAGCAATTTTAAATAAATAACTTTCTCTCTACAGATGCAAACGCTGTCACACAGTTGAACATTGTTACATGTTCACTCAGTTGTTTGTACATGAAGATCAAAAGTATAGAACCCAGAGGAACTCCACTAAAGAACCAGGAGAAACTCACAGATCCTCGAAGAACTCCAGCTTTATTTGACTTATGTTACAAACCTCCTCTTCAGCTGATTGGTCTGTTTGAGTGACACAATCAGGTCATCAGTTGATTGTATGAAGATCAAAGATGTGGGGGAGGAGCCCTGGCCCTGTTTCATAGTGTCGTCATGTGACCCAACAGATGTGTGTGTCGAGGTGTCTACAGTGTGTGGGCATGTCTCTGGTTCCCATGGCAATCATCTGCATGTTGTCCAACATCCTGCTGCTGTTTCCTGAGCTGAAGACCAACTTCCTGTTGGAGGGTCATGTGACCAGGGAGGCCACATGGGCCACAGGCCTCTGGGCGTCAGGCTTTCTGGTACGTTTGCGTAGTTTGAGTTGAATCGTCAAATGAAACATGAACGTTGAACTGGTCTGCAACTGGTTCCAGGTTCTTCTCGGAGCGCGAGCGTCTGTTCGCAGCAGCGGCGCCAGAGGCTGCTGCGCATTCAGGCGTCAGGTGAGCTGAGGGGGCGTGGCCTCACATCAAGAAGCTGGATAATTGGATTAATTTGGGGACAAGTTTTGATGTCTTTTATTTACAGATGTTGTGTCAGGTGCTGAGCTCCAGCGGGTGTCTGGTGGCCGCCGGCGGCTGTTGTCTGGTCAGTGTCACCGGCCTCATCCAGGGGCCTCTCTGTCTCTACAGCACCCCCACTGGCCCCATGTGGGGGGTCCCACTGAGGCCCCTCCATGACTGGTGAGACACTCACACACACACACACACACACACACGAATGAAGATGTCCAGATGTTTTGACTCTTGCGGTCTCTCGTCCTTCAGTCAATCAAGTTACCTGTACAACGCCACCCTGTGGTCAGGAGTGTGTCTGCAGCCTCGTGCTGTGGTTCAGTGGAATGTGGTTCTGTTCAGTGTGATGGGGGGGGCGAGCGGGCTGCAGACCCTCCTCTGTGCAGCGAACGTCCTGAACTCAGTGCTGGGCCTGCTGCTGGGACCAGGTCTCCATGGCAACAAGGTCAGTAAGTGAGAAACTGAGGTTCAGCCCCAAACATTCATATAAAATAATATAAACTTTAAGTGTGTGCGTGTGCGTGTGCGTGTGCGTGTGTGTGTGTGTGTGTGTGTGTGTGTGTGTGTGTGTGTGCATGTGTGTGTTTACAGGTCAGTCCAGTCTCAGTTTAAGACGCCCCCTGGTGGATCCTGAATGAGGACAACATTCAACACTTCATGATATCAAGTTATAAAATCTTAGAAATGGGTTGAAATCGTTGAGCTTGAAAATGAGTTTTATTTTGAAAAGCACTGAAGCACTTTGGATAAAATAAGACTTAAAGATAAATAATGTCAATTATTATTAATTAGGGTTCATTATTATGATAATATACTATTTATATATATATATGAATTATATATGACACAAACTTGTCACTCGTCGATGTTCTTGTTTTGTATCAGTCAGATAAGTGTGTCAGCAACATGTGAGTAAATAAAGTGTATGACTGTGTGAGTGTTTGTAGTGATTGTGTATTTCTTCCTAAACATTGTGTTGAGTTACATTGTTTTACTGTCAACATGTGTTTAACTTCATCTTTTGAGTTTTATTGACATGATGTGCACTTTTTTACATTTCGTAATCCTTTGTTGGGGTTTTTTCTCAACCACACACACACACACACACACACACACACACACACACACACACACACACGATACAAATGATAAGAATGAACATCACACTGAACTGGTGTGTTCACCATCAAGGACGAAGTCGGACTCTAGTTTTCTCTGGCCCGAATATGACCAGTGATGACATCACAGTGGCGTCATTTAGGTGTTAGAGTTAGGATTTGGGTTAGGGTTAGGGCTTTGGAGCTGGTGTCCAAACTACAGCGTGGGCAGTGTTGGGGAGTAACGGAATACATGTAACGGCGTTACGTATTTAGAATACAAATTATGAGTAACTGTATTCCGTTACAGTTACAAATTAAATAGATGGTATTCAGAATACAGTTACATTGTTGAAATCAGTGGATTACATGACGGTACTTCTCTGTTTCACGAGTTTAATCACTGTCTCGTAAATCCACCGGAGGCAAAGCCCCCAGGAAGCAGCTGGAGACCAGGGCTGCCGTAAGAGCGCCCGGCCCCCGGTGGCGTGAAGGAGCCTCACCGCTACCCGCTCGGGACCGTTACAGGCCCGGGACCGAGGCTCTGAGAGAGTTCCGTCGCTACCAGAAATCTACGGAGCTGCTGATCCGCAAGCTGCCCTTCCAGCCCCTGGTGAGAGAAGACCGACCTGCGCTTCCAGAGCTCCGCTGTCATGGCTCTGCAGGAGACCAGCGAGGCACGCAGGGTTCACACCGGACGCTGAAGCGCCGCTAAAATAATATCACCCGGTGACCCAGTAGTATAAAAGCATATGGTCACTTGTTGCTCCAACATTAACTGCAACAGCGTCCCAAATTAATGTCATCTACCTTCAAGAACTTCTCCGCTGTTTGCTCCGTTTAATGTCGGGTGTCGAGGGTAAATTACGTATTCTCCGCCCCCCCCCCCTCTCTTTTTATCTTTATGACTGCTTGTGTGTCTGTAGTGGATGGGCAGAGGGGGGCATTTAATAATGTGATCGGTCAAATTGATAAAATTAAAACTCCAGGACAACAGAAGGGGAAAACAAACTATGGGATGCATGCTTTATCATTTATATCATATAAAATATGTCATCAATATCGTTTAAAATCATTTTTCAGTGTGTTTCCTGGAGCGATACGCTCGCGTCAAGCGCAAAAAATAGACCCGACGCCGAAACGATCGCTGCACGGCGCGAGGCAGCCTTGGCGCAGGGGGGGTGGGGTTCAGCCTCCGGTGGGACCCGCACAGAGGTGGGAGTGGATGGGAGCCGGACATCCAGCGGCCCGCAGCATCGGTGGAGAGAGAGTTTAAACTGCTGCTGCTCCACTGACTATAACAACGCCGCAATCATACACTTAAAAAATGCAATACAAACCGGAAGTATTCCAAGTATTCAGAATACGTTACTCAGATTAGTTAATGTAATGGAATACGTTACAGATTACATTTTTGGGCATGTATTCTGTATTCTGTAACGGAATACGTTTTGAAAGTATCCTTCCCAACACTGAGCGTGGGTGTAGTGGAAGAATAACTAAGTTTGGTTGAAACCTATTTTGAAGTTGAAATGTAAGTTTTTGCAAAACCTGGCTCAAGACTTTTATGACCTGAAACCTTTCTGACCTTTTTATCACTGATTTACTCTCCAGATAACTGAATGTATGTCTGCTCTGTTGTTGAGATTTCAAATTTTAGTTTCTCTCTGTGCTGACAGAATTCCAACCAAATAAAGCTAGAGGTAGTTTTAGCTAGATATTATGCCTTCATACAAATTAATTTAATAACCTTTGCTATTTAGTGCTAATAATGAATATTTTTACTTGTTCTAATACTTAACTTTTTGATATTAAAGGCTCATTCCCTCAGATTCATTAAACTCACATAGAGATCCAGGAACTGTCCCTTCTGGGGCAAAATCAGTGTGACATTGTTTGGGTTTAGTTTGTTGCGAATGTTTAAAGTCAGGATTGTTTTGATGAAGCAGAAAACATAATAATCTTTTCTCCTTGTAAACACCTTTGGCCGACATTGCATCTGCTGGATCAAGGCCTTTTATGAAGTAAACAGGTTGCCGAGCAACTATAGCGTCATTGGGAGTGTCTTCCTGTTCACTTCCGTATTCCAAAAGCCAGGAGGATGGATTACGCCTGTGCACTTCCGAGGAGGAGGAACGAAGATCTGCTGTTATAAAGTAGACAGGTGCCGGATGTTCGTGGCGCTCTGATACAACTAATGTACTGGAAGCCCATTGCCTTACTGTAACATGTTCATTGCTTTCTAAATAAATACTTTGATTGAGCAAACTGAGTTCGGCTCGTCTTCTCTTAAAGGATAAACAAACACGTTTCAACACTATCTCCAAAGGAAACATGTAAATCAGTTTTCTGTGTTTTGACCTTTGTTTCAAACTGAGCCTACAGAACCGGTCTGAACTGGCTCAGACAAACAGCCTGAGTCCTCTTTTATAAGATCCTTGCATCTGTTCTCCTCTTCACTCTGAGGGTTAGGGTCAGGGTTAGGGTTAGGGTTAGGATCCCTGTGTTGATGGTTAGGGTTAGGGTCCCTGTGTTGATGGTTAGGGTTAGGGTCTCTGTGTGGATGGTTAGGGTTAGGGTCCCTGTGTTGATGGTTAGGGTTAGGGTCCCTGTGTTGATGGTTAGGGTTAGGGTCCCTGTGTTGATGGTTAGGGTTAGGGTCCCTGTGTTGATGGTTAGGGTCCCTGTGTTGATGGTTAGGGTTAGGGTCCCTGTGTTGATGGTTAGGGTCCCTGTGTTGATGGTTAGGGTTAGGGTCCCTGTGTGGATGGTTAGGGTCCCTGTGTTGATGGTTAGGGTTAGGATCCCTGTGTGGATGGTTAGGGTCCCTGTGTTGATGGTTAGGGTTAGGGTCCCTGTGTGGATGGTTAGGGTTAGGGTCCCTGTGTTGATGGTTAGGGTTAGGGTCCCTGTGTTGATGGTTAGGGTCCCTGTGTTGATGGTTAGGGTTAGGGTCCCTGTGTGGATGGTTAGGGTCCCTGTGTTGATGGTTAGGGTTAGGATCCCTGTGTGGATGGTTAGGGTTAGGGTCCCTGTGTTGATGGTTAGGGTTAGGATCCCTGTGTGGATGGTTAGGGTTAGGATCCCTGTGTGGATGGTTAGGGTTAGGATCCCTGTGTTGATGGTTAGGGTTAGGGTCCCTGTGTTGATGGTTAGGGTTAGGATCCCTGTGTTGATGGTTAGGGTTAGGGTCCCTGTTTTGATGGTTAGGGTTAGGGTCCCTGTGTTGATGGCTAGGGTTAGGGTCCCTGTGTTGATGGTTAGGGTTAGGGTCCCTGTGTGGATGGTTAGGGTCCCTGTGTTGATGGTTAGGGTTAGGGTCCCTGTGTGGATGGTTAGGGTTAGGATCCCTGTGTGGATGGTTAGGGTTAGGGTCCCTGTGTTGATGGTTAGGGTTAGGATCCCTGTGTTGATGGTTAGGGTCCCTGTGTTGATGGTTAGGGTTAGGGTCCCTGTGTTGATGGTTAGGGTTAGGATCCCTGTGTTGATGGTTAGGGTTAGGGTCCCTGTGTTGATGGTTAGGGTTAGGGTCCCTGTGTTGATGGTTAGGGTTAGGGTCCCTGTGTGGATGGTTAGGGTCCCTGTGTTGATGGTTAGGGTTAGGATCCCTGTGTTGATGGTTAGGGTTAGGGTCCCTGTGTTGATGGTTAGGGTTAGGATCCCTGTGTGGATGGTTAGGATCCCTGTGTTGATGGTTAGGGTTAGGGTCCCTGTGTGGATGGTTAGGGTCCCTGTGTTGATGGTTAGGGTTAGGATCCCTGTGTGGATGGTTAGGGTTAGGGTCCCTGTGTTGATGGTTAGGGTTAGGATCCCTGTGTTGATGGTTAGGGTTAGGGTCCCTGTGTTGATGGTTAGGGTCCCTGTGTTGATGGTTAAGGTCCCTGTGTTGATGGTTAGGGTTAGGATCCCTGTGTTGATGGTTAGGATCCCTGTGTTGATGGTTAGGATCCCTGTGTTGATGGTTAGGGTTAGGGTCCCTGTGTTGATGGTTAGGGTCCCTGTGTTGATGGTTAGGGTCCCTGTGTTGATGGTTAGGGTTAGGATCCCTGTGTTGATGGTTATGGGCCCTGTGTTGATGGTTAGGGTTAGGGTCCCTGTGTTGATGGTTAGGGTTAGGATCCCTGTGTTGATGGTTAGGGTCCCTGTGTTGACGGTTAGGGTTAGGGTCCCTGTGTTGATGGTTAGGGTCCCTGTGTTGACGGTTATGGTCCATGTGTTGATGGTTAGGGTCCCTGTGTTGACGGTTAGGGTTAGGATCCCTGTGTTGATGGTTAGGGTTAGGGTCCCTGTGTTGATGGTTAGGGTTAGGGTCCCTGTGTTGATGGTTAGGGTCCCTGTGTTGACGGTTATGGTCCCTGTGTTGATGGTTAGGGTCCCTGTGTTGATGGTTAGGGTTAGGATCCCTGTGTTGATGGTTAGGGTCCCTGTGTTGATGGTTAGGGTTAGGATCCCTGTGTTGATGGTTATGGTCCCTGTGTTGATGGTTAGGGTTAGGATCCTTGTGTTGATGGTTATGGTCCCTGTGTTGATGGTTAGGGTCCCTGTGTTGATGGTTAGGGTTAGGATCCCTGTGTTGATGGTTAGGGTCCCTGTGTTGATGGTTAGGGTTAGGATCCCTGTGTTGATGGTTATGGTCCCTGTGTTGACGGTTAGGGTTAGGATCCCTGTGTGGATGGTTAGGGTTAGGATCCCTGTGTTGATGGTTAGGGTCCCTGTGTTGATGGTTAGGGTCCCTGTGTTGATGGTTAGGGTTAGGATCCCTGTGTTGATGGTTAGGGTCCCTGTGTTGATGTTTAGGGTCCCTGTGTTGATGGTTAGGATCCCTGTGTTGATGGTTATGGTCCCTGTGTTGATGGTTAGGGTCCCTGTGTTGATGGTTAGGGTTAGGATCCCTGTGTTCATGGTTATGGTCCCTGTGTTGATGGTTAGGGTTAGGATCCCTGTGTTGATGGTTAGGGTTAGGATCCCTGTGTTGATGGTTATGGTCCCTGTGTTGATGGTTAGGGTCCCTGTGTTGATGGTTAAGGTTAGGATCCCTGTGTTGATGGTTCTGGTCCCTGTGTTGATGGTTAGGGTTAGGATCCCTGTGTTGATGGTTATGGTCCCTGTGTTGATGGTTAGGGTCCCTGTGTTGATGGTTAGGGTTAGGATCCCTGTGTTGATGGTTAGGGTCCCTGTGTTGATGGTTATGGTCCCTGCGTTGACGGTTAGGGTTAGGGTCCCTGTGTGGATGGTTAGGGTTAGGGTCCCTGTGTTGATGGTTAGGGTTAGGGTCCCTGTGTTGATGGTTAGGGTTAGGATCCCTGTGTGGATGGTTAGGGTTAGGTTCCCTGTGTTGATGGTTAGGGTCCCTGTGTTGATGGTTAGGGTCCCTGTGTTGATGGTTAGGGTTAGGATCCCTGTGTGGATGGTTAGGGTCCCTGTGTTGATGGTTAGGGTTAGGGTCCCTGTGTTGATGGTTAGGGTCCCTGTGTTGATGGTTAGGGTCCCTGTGTTGATGGTTAGGGTTAGGATCCCTGTGTGGATGGTTAGGGTTAGGGTCCCTGTGTGGATGGTTAGGGTTAGGATCCCTGTGTTGATGGTTAGGGTTAGGGTCCCTGTGTGGATGGTTAGGGTCCCTGTGTTGATGGTTATGGTCCCTGCGTTGACGGTTAGGGTTAGGGTCCCTGTGTGGATGGTTAGGGTTAGGGTCCCTGTGTTGATGGTTAGGGTTAGGGTCCCTGTGTGGATGGTTAGGGTTAGGGTCCCTGTGTTGATGGTTAGGGTCCCTGTGTTGATGGTTAGGGTTAGGGTCCCTGTGTGGATGGTTAGGGTTAGGGTCCCTGTGTGGATGGTTAGGGTCCCTGTGTTGATGGTTAGGGTTAGGGTCCCTGTGTGGATGGTTAGGGTCCCTGTGTTGATGGTTAGGGTTAGGGTCCCTGTGTTGATGGTTAGGGTCCATGTGTTGATGGTTAGGGTTAGGGTCCCTGTGTTGATGGTTAGGGTCCCTGTGTTGATGGTTAGGGTCCCTGTGTTGATGGTTAGGGTTAGGGTCCCTGTGTTGATGGTTAGGGTCCCTGTGTGGATGGTTAGGGTCCCTGTGTGGATGGTTAGGGTTAGGATCCCTGTGTTGATGGTTAGGGTCCCTGTGTTGATGGTTAGGGTCCGTGTGTTGATGGTTAGGGTTAGGGTCCCTGTGTTGATGGTTAGGGTCCCTGTGTTGATGCTTTCTGCAGAAAGTATTAAAATACACAAAGACAAATCCAGTGTTCCAGCCTCTTGTGTTTACAGATTCACATCACAAGGGCTTCGTTGATCATTGGTGAAGTTTTGGGGGAAAACCTGATCTGATGAGGACCAGCCCCCCCCCCCCACACACACACACACACAGTGTCCTATAGGAAGTGTGGGGGGGGGGAACCTGATCTGATGAGGACCAGCCTCCCGAGAAGGAGAAATAACTTTCATCTGCTTGGAGCAGATCTCATTTCTAGAAATATGACAAAGCTGATTTGCAAACCTTTAATTCTCCATTAAAAAACATATTTAAACTATAAACAAACATTCTTCCACATTAAATTATATTTGAAACATATTTCTACATTAAAATATTATAATACGTGTTTGTGTGTGTGTGTCTGTGTGACTGTGTGTGTGTGTGTGTGTGTGACTGTGTGTGTGTGTGTGTGTGTGAGTGTGTGTGTGTGTGAGTGTGTGTGTGTGTGTGTGTGTGTGTGTGTGTGTGTGTGTGTGTGTGTGTCTTTGTGTGTGTGCGTGTGTCAGTCAGAGGACAGTGCGCAGATGACGCAGCCGGTGGGCGTGGCCTATAGTGACCTCACCTGTCTCTCAGGTGATTTAATCTGCGACAACAAAGCGCTGCTGAACACGGAAGTGAGTCATTGTTCCCGCAAAGGTGAGTCGATTGACTTGTTTAAACCAGATCCAGACCCAGACCCAGACCCAGATCCAGATCCAGATCCAGATCCAGACCCAGACCCAGACCCAGACCCAGATCAGACGACGCAATGAAATCACTCGGTGTCCTAACACTGTGTGTCCTGCTCGGGCCCGGCCTGGCTCTGAACTGCACCTGGGACCGCTCCGTGGACCCGGACCGGGTCCCGGACCGGGTCCAGGACGGAGACCCCGGGTTCCGCCTGGGGGAAGTGGAGGCGCTGGACCCGGAGCGCTGCCGGGAGAAGTGCTGCTCGAGGCCGGCCTGTGACGTCGCTGTGGTCGGGCTCCCGATGGACGGGGGCCCGCAGTGTGAGCTGTGGAGCTGTGGGAACCAGGACCAGGACCAGAACCAGGACCGGCCAGTGTGCGTGTTCAGGCGCGGCTCCCAGTTCCAGGTGTTCCACAAGCAGGTGAAGAAAGTCCAGTCGAGCCCGGAGAAGCTGCACATCGTCCCGCTGCTGAGCTCCGGTGACCCGGACCCGAGGAACGGCAGCAGCCACGGTGAGTCCGAACCCGAGTCCGAACCCTGACCCGAACCCTAACACAACCACAGCAGCCACGGTGAGTCCGAACCCGAACCCTGACCCGAACCCGAACCTTGACCCGAACCCTAACACAACCACAGCAGCCACGGTGAGTCCGAACCCGGCCCAGGGTCCGGTAGTCTTATTGATCAGGTCTCATCGATCAGGGCCTGGCAGGGCCCACGGTCCAGCCCCCCCCCCCCCCCTTTATTATTTCACCAGAACCAGATTCACTGATAAACTGATCTGAAAAGCTAAACCTGTTAGACGCATTGATACTAAAACAATCCAAACAAGTTACTTCATATACAATGTAAACACAAGATTTAACTAGATTCATAATAAATAATGTATCTATCAGTTCAATTGTTTCATCTGTTCATTTAAAGATGATAAATAATCATATTGAACCAGAACATGAAGTGAACTCAAAAAAAGTACTGAACTATTTTCAGACTTTTCAGAGGTCGGCTGACAACTTCCTGTTTTATATTTTTACGATAAGAACCAATCGGACCCGGATGCAAGGATTGGCTCTCCTCAGTGACATCATCATTTCAGCTGTTTGTTTATTATGTTGATTTGTTTAGATTGTAAAATAAAGAAACGTTCACTCAAGAAAATCAAATGATCAGTTTCCTGTGGATCAGAAAACGTTGATGATTGATCGTTGATCAGATTTCCCAGCGTCTGATTTCACGTGTCGAGTTCAGAAAGAGACTCGGAGGAAGAATGTTGCTGCTCCGGCTCGACCGGTTCCACCTGCACAGTGTTGTGTGTTACTGAGTGTGTCTGTGTTGTGTGTGATACTGTGTGCGTTGACGTGTGTTTGTGTCTCCTGTCAGTTGTGTGTCGCCTGCCGGTGAAGGTGGGCTTGTGTCGCGCTGCTTTCCCGAGGTTCTTCTACAACGTGACCGAACAGAAGTGCCGCAGCTTCGTGTTCGGAGGCTGCGACGCCAACGGAAACAACTTTGAGTCTGAAGCCGAGTGTGAGTCGACCTGCGGCAGCGTCACAGGTAAATCCCCTGTCAACACGCCCTGCACTTCCTCTTAGTTACCATGGCGACAGGTGCCAGGGGTGAGTGGTCAGACCGGTTCCATGAATAAAGAGACAGAGAGAGACTTTGACTATTAACATACATTATACATCCAATAATCACACCAGTAAAAAAACAAGAATTCAAACATTTAAATCGGATACTTTAAACAAAAGTATCTCTCCCCCCCCCCCCCCCCCCACTGAGACCTGAGAGCTTCCTGGTTCCTGGTCAGGCTGTAGGAGGCGTGTTCTATTTTCAGGTGAGCTGCTCCCAAGGCTTTGAAGCCCTTCACCCAACATCTGGTTCTTCCTGCTCCTCCAGCTCAACAGGAAGTTCACCAGGACTAGAGAACAGTTCTCCCCCAGAGCCTCCACCCACTGCTGCAGTGTCTGAATAAACCTCTAGTCGGGGACAAGTCACCACTCGGGGCACTAGAGTCTCCCTGTCACCACAGGAACCACCACCCCCCCCTCAGCAGAATCCTCAGTCCACCTCAGATCTCAGAAGCACTCACCTGATGTTGGTGAGCCGGCCCAGTCCAACGATGCCAGCCTCAACAAACTGACTTCTCAGAATTGCAGGAAAATGTGTTTGTTTTCATTCAGTCACTGTAGAAGAGCGCCCCCCCCCCCCCCATCAGCCACATCCCCGGTCTGGGGTCAGGAGTCCGCTTGACCTCCAGGTCTTCACCACTGAGCTGTAGAACGGTGTCAGGTCATCTTCACGTGATCTCCTCATGCAGAGATGTTAGTCCAGCCCCCCCGGCCAGCTTGTGTGAGGAGAAGGAGCCAAACATCCTCTGCACCGTCTGAAGGGGAGATACAGGGCCTCTAGACCAGAAGATCTTCACCAGGATGGGAGGAGACATGGACATGATCATGGTCCACCATCAGGATCCACGGTGTGGCTGCAGCTGTGATCCTGGAGCCACAAACGATGAAGCAGGACCCTGGTGAAGAAGTCCCGTCAGGAACATGTGATGAGATCTTTATCACAAAGGAAGGTTTGAATCTTCAACCTCCAGATGGAGTCTGCCTCCACAACTGAAGCTGAGATGATTCCACAGGAGAGGAGCTTGATGCTGGAGCTCTGGCTCCTCCTCCTCCTCCTCTGGAGACTTTAGGGACAATAGCCTGAATTCTGGGAGCTCAGGGTTCTAGAGGTGATAAGGTTCAATGAGCTCTTTAAGGTTTGATGCTGCCATATAATTCTAAACCAGAAGTCAGTGTAGTGAAGCTACCACAGGAGACATGTGGTCTCTGGTCCTGGTTGTCTTCAGGACACGTGCTGCAGCCTTTAGGACAAACTGCAGAGTCTCTCACGACTTCCTGCTGGAGCCGGAGAATAAGGAATCACAAGAATCACGTCTGGATGGAACAAAGGACTCGTTCTTCTGCGTCTTGTTTTTCCAGGACATGACACCACAGGTAAAATCCAGAAAAGTATGAACCTCCTGCTAACATCCATGGACCCGACCACAGCTTCAGGCTGGATTTCCCCGGCTGAATTATCCGTAGACACCAAGTCGTGAGAGCTGCCTGCAAACTAACAACCAACAACTACACCAAAGTGGGAACATGTCAGGATTCTACCTGAGGATATGATAACATCCAACGTTTTCAATATGCGGATTGTTACATTATTAATTTTTCTGGTTTTATAGCAATATGCTTCCATAGACCATCATTTACACAGAGGCCATAATTAACGTTTGTCTGTTTTCCTGTGTTCAGGTTCGTTTCTCCCTCCGGACTCCACCCCCGCTCCAGTTCCACGTCGGGTCAAAGCAGCTCGGATGGTTCCAGCCGAGTCTGAAGCTGCTGCCACCGAGTCCGTTCAGCCTCACAACACAGGTAATTAACATCCTCACATATTAAAGTTCTGCAAGATCTGTTTAATAAGTAATAAATATGACTCGCGTTTCATAATTTTGTATCAAATTATCGTCTGTTACAACAAAAACGGTTCTGTAGAAAGAAATGGAACATAAATGTCAACGTCAGCCGAGAGGAAGATGGAGAGAAGAACTTTATCCTCGTTTCACGTTTTCTTTCTTCACCAGATCTGTCAGCTGATGACTACGCAGGTATGTTCTCACACACGTTCTAAGATCTGGTTCTAACTCTTTCCAGCACGTGCTGCTAACACGGTATCAAATGTTTTAACATGTGGTGTTAACATGGTTTAACATATTTTAACACGTGGTTCTAAGTTGTGATTTGTTAACGTAATGCTAAGATGTTCTACGATGTGGTTCCAACGCATTCTCACATCTTGTTCTTATTTCATATTTTGTCCATCAGCCGCTCAAGAACATCCGCTGCTGTTAGTTGTACCTGATGGAACCATGTGAACGACTTGGGCTCTCTAAATATTAATAATTACAAAAACTCTAAGAACTCTATTTCTGAATCAATGTATCTGGACACGTGTGTACATGTAGAGGCGTGTCTACAGATGTTTGATCAGCTGCTCCGTGTGATGAACGGATGAACTGTGTCCCGGTCAGGACAAACTTACCCGTCTTCTTATCCAATCAGAGCGCTGTGGGGCGGAGCCTGAGGTGGGTCCCTGCAGGGCGGCGTTCCAGCATTGGTTCTACAGCCGCCACACGGGCACCTGTCAATCATTCATCTATGGAGGCTGCCGAGGAAACAAGAACAACCACATCAGCCAGGAGAGCTGCATGGCTGCGTGTGCAGGTGAGACATGCACCTGTCCTCACCTGTGCAGGTGAGACATGCACCTGTCTGCACCTGTGCAGGTGAGACATGCACCTGTCTGCACCTGTGCAGGTGAGACATGCACCTGTCCTCATCTGTGCAGGTGAGACATGCACCTGTCCTCACCTGTGCAGGTGAGACATGCACCTGTCTGCACCTGTGCAGGTGAGACATGCACCTGTCTGCACCTGTGCAGGTGAGACATGCACCTGTCCTCATCTGTGCAGGTGAGACATGCACCTGTCCTCATCTGTGCAGGTGAGACATGCACCTGTCCTCACCTGTGCAGGTGAGACATGCACCTGTCCTCACCTGTGCAGGTGAGACATGCACCTGTCCTCACCTGTGCAGGTCAGACATGCACCTGTCTGCACCTGTGCAGGTGAGACATGCACCTGTCTGCACCTGTGCAGGTGAGACATGCACCTGTCCTCACCTGTGCAGGTGAGACATGCACCTGTGCAGGTGAGACATGCACCTGTCCTCACCTGTGCAGGTGAGACATGCACCTGTCTGCACCTGTGCAGGTGAGACATGCACCTGTCTGCACCTGTGCAGGTGAGACATGCACCTGTCCTCATCTGTGCAGGTGAGACATGCACCTGTCCTCACCTGTGCAGGTGAGACATGCACCTGTCTGCACCTGTGCAGGTGAGACATGCACCTGTCCTCACCTGTGCAGGTGAGACATGCACCTGTCCTCACCTGTGCAGGTGAGACATGCACCTGTCTGCACCTGTGCAGGTGAGACATGCACCTGTCTGCACCTGTGCAGGTGAGACATGCACCTGTCCTCACCTGTGCAGGTGAGACATGCACCTGTCTGCACCTGTGCAGGTGAGACATGCACCTGTCCTCACCTGTGCAGGTGAGACATGCACCTGTCCTCACCTGTGCAGGTGAGACATGCACCTGTCCTCACCTGTGCAGGTGAGACATGCACCTGTCCTCACCTGTGCAGGTGAGACATGCACCTGTCCTCACCTGTGCAGGTGAGACATGCACCTGTCCTCACCTGTGCAGGTGAGACATGCACCTGTCTGCACCTGCACAGGTGAGACATGCACCTGTCCTCACCTGCACAGGTGAGACATGCACCTGTCCTCACCTGTGCAGGTGAGACATGCACCTGTCCTCACCTGTGCAGGTGAGACATGCACCTGTCCTCACCTGTGCAGGTGAGACATGCACCTGTCCTCACCTGTGCAGGAGACACTTGGACCTGATTGGCTCACTAACAGCATGTGTCTCGTCCCTCAGTGTCCGTCCTGCCGTCCTCCAAGAAATCAGCCGATGATGTTTCCACAGAAACTAAAGGTCAGAAACAAACCGTCCCTTCTGAGCTGTCTGTCCTCAGCGGCTGCACCAGTAACACTTGTCTCTGTCTCAGATGAGTGTCTGTTGACCCCTGACCCCGGGCCCTGTCGAGCTGCCTTCCCACAGTTCTTCTTCAACCACAACACCGGACTCTGTCAGTCCTTCATCTATGGAGGCTGCAGCGGAAACAAGAACCGCTACGGAACCTTGGAGGAGTGCGTCCGCCACTGCAGCGAAGACAGTAAGGACCAAATCTTCACATGGCGTCTGTCCTCACGTGGCGTCTGTCCTCACGTGGCGTCTCAGACGTCTGTCCTCACGTGGCGTCTGTCCTCACGTGGCGTCTGTCCTCACGTGGCGTCTGTCCTCACGTGGCGTCTCAGACGTCTGTCCTCACGTGGCGTCTGTCCTCACGTGACGTCTGTCCTCACGTGGCGTCTGTCCTCACGTGACTTCTGTCCTCACGTGGCTTCTGTCCTCACGTGACTTCTGTCCTCACGTGACTTCTGTCCTCACGTGACTTCTGTCCTCACGTGACGTCTGTCCTCACGTGACTTCTGTCCTCACGTGACGTCTGTCCTCACGTGACGTCTGTCCTCACGTGACTTCTGTCCTCACGTGACGTCTGTCCTCACGTGACTTCTGTCCTCACGTGGCGTCTGTCCTCACGTGACGTCTGTCCTCACGTGACGTCTGTCCTCACGTGGCGTCTGTCCTCACGTGACGTCTGTCCTCACATTCTTGTCCTCCAGGTTCGTTTGACACTCGTGGGCGGAGTCGTAACCGCTGGACTGCAGGTAAGTTTCCTTTGAAGTTACACCAGTAACTTATCATTTTGTGATTGAAAACTAGAAGTGAAGGAAGTGGCTGTTTCAAAATAAAAGAGCATATCACTGATCCTGGTTCAGGTTTTCTAAATAAAAGCATGATCATCTTCCCTCCCCAGCCTTCTTCCTCTTCATCACTCTGGCCGTCATATCCGCTCTGCTGCTGGTGACGCTGGTCCTGGTCTCTGTGAGACGTCACCGTCTGTCCCACCGTCCCTCCATCAGGTGAGCTGCTCCTCCACGCCGCCCCCTGCTGGTCACAACCGGTGGCTCTTCATTGATTCATGTTTTTGTTTGACAGTGATAAGGAGGAGCTGCTTCCTGACGACCAGTCGTCTGTCGAGTCTCTGAATCTGCCAGAGAGTCCCAGACCAGACCAGGCCTGAGGGGGGTCCACGGGGGGGTCTGGGTCCACGGGGGGGTCTGGGTCCACGGGGGGGGTCTGGATTCTTTAATGTTCTTTCCTTTAACAAGACTTTAACAGTTGTTTCCTTCGTTCAGTTTTATCTCACGATCACTCGTCTGTTTTATGTTCTAAGATCTTTGACACTTTAAATAGTCGTTTAAAGTCATAATGAAGTAAAATATGAATCATTTGTTTTTAGTTTCATGTGACCTATTCACGTCTCACGAAACATGAAATGTAAACACGTCACATGACTAGGCCTGTCACGATAACACATTTTTCTGTGCGATTAATTGCCCCAGAAATTATTGCGATAAGCGATAATATTCCCGTTTTGACACCATTTTCAACTTATATAATGATAATGGCATAATAATGCAAGTACACCCTTTCGAAGATCAATAAACTTTTATTTTTAAAGAACACTGGAACTGGACATCTGGAAGACATTTAAAATATCCAGAATTAATTAACAAAACATCCAAAAACAATAAATAAAATTATTTTAACCAAAAATGCTCTTGAATAAAAACCAAACACAACCAAAAACAAGGAATGTGTTTTAGGTGAAGATGCAGGTTTGTTGTATTGCCGCGTTTTGTCAATATTGTTTTCAAACAAATGCGACATGTCGGCTCGCATAGGTTATTTGGTTGGCCCCGGCCGTTGGGTTTGAAGCCGAAGTGCTGTCGCGTTCGGCTTAGACACCAACTCCATCTTTTTATTCTTCCAAATGTTTTTTCTCTTGCTCTTCTCCTCTCGGGACTTCATGCTGCACTCTGCACTGTGCTACGCCAGGGCTCCGCCTCCCACATAGAGACCAATGCTACAAGTGACTGACACGTGACGAGGGGGTTAACTTATTGTGCCCTCAGCTCGGCCTTTAAGGCTGCGCTGCAGGAAATAATAACCATCACCAACTGAATGCCTAACCCTGCGCGCTGCCTTGAAGAAATCAGTTGGGGCAAAGAAACACCAATCCGCCGAGAGGGCAGATACACCGGATTAAAAACTTTTGATATCCAGTTACTTTGAAGCGTGCGCATGGAATTTATTGCAGCCGGCAAAAAATTATCGCTCATTTTAATTTATCGCGCAATTAATTGATTTATTGCATATCGCGACAGGCCTACACATGACGTAAACCTTTGGTCTTAAATTGTCTCTTCACTTTATGATTATCGCTTCTCAGTTTTTATATTTTATGATTAAATATTTAATCAGACGTTTGTTGATGTTTGTTGACGCTACTTAAAAACATGACGTTGAATTAAAGTCAAGAATAAACTCACCTACCAGTTTTACTTTGAAATGATCAGAAATCCAAAGTTTTTAAACATTTAATACTCAGGTTTCAGTCTGAAAACATTGGAACCTACATGTCCCATAATGCACCTGTACTGTGTCAGAGCCAGATCCATCTGGCCAGCGCTTTGAATTTTTTCTGAAGGATGAAATCTCATTTTCAGATTTATTAATCATTTATTCATAATCAGTGTGTTGACTTTAATCTGTGATTCATGCTTATTGAAGCTGTAACTGATTTGACCTGTAATAAAATAACTGTTGATTCATTCAGGTCTCATGTGTCTGTTTTATAAAACCACATTTATCAACATCAGGTAAAAGGTTGATGAAACCTGTGTGTGTGTGTGTTTGATATATTGTCTAGTCCAGAAACCATAGAACCAGATTTCTATCTGGACCTCTTTTCTTTGATTGATCTTCTTGAACTGACGTCACTGGTTTCATCCTCTAAACCAGTGGTTCTCAAAGTGGGGGGGGCGCGATGTCACTGGTTAGTGAAAGCTCCTCAGTGGTTGAAATGCAAGCGGCTGGACTGACAAACAAATCAAATACTGTTCGGTTCCTGATCCACCAATCAGAAGAGGAGTGTTTTCATTTGAAGTTGTACAGTAAACAACTGTGATGACTGAGACAGAAATGATCAGTTGGAAACCTTCAGTCAGGATTTAGAATCAGCTTCTCATGTCCTCAGGTGATGGACGTGTCTCTGTCCTGTTGGATCTCAATGCAGCTTCTCATGTCCTCAGGTGATGGACGTGTCTCTGTCCTGGTCCTGTTGGATCTCAGTGCAGCTTCTCGTGTCCTCAGGTGATGGACGTGTCTCTGTCCTGGTCCTGTTGGATCTCAGTGCAGCTTCTCGTGTCCTCAGGTGATGGACGTGTCTCTGTCCTGGTCCTGTTGGATCTCAGTGAAGCTTCTCGTGTCCTCAGCTGATGGACGTGTCTCTGTCCTGGTCCTGTTGGATCTCAGTGCAGCTTCTCGTGTCCTCAGCTGATGGACGTGTCTCTGTCCTGGTCCTGTTGGATCTCAGTGCAGCTTCTCGTGTCCTCAGCTGATGGACGTGTCTCTGTCCTGGTCCTGTTGGATCTCAGTGAAGCTTCTCGTGTCCTCAGGTGATGGACGTGTCTCTGTCCTGGTCCTGTTGGATCTCAGTGCAGCTTCTCGTGTCCTCAGGTGATGGACTTGTCTCTGTCCTGGTCCTGTTGGATCTCAGTGAAGCTTCTCGTGTCCTCAGGTGATGGACGTGTCTCTGTCCTGGTCCTGTTGGATCTCAGTGAAGCTTCTCGTGTCCTCAGGTGATGGACGTGTCTCTGTCCTGGTCCTGTTGGATCTCAGTGCAGCTTCTCGTGTCCTCAGGTGATGGACGTGTCTCTGTCCTGGTCCTGTTGGATCTCAGTGCAGCTTCTCGTGTCCTCAGGTGATGGACGTGTCTCTGTCCTGGTCCTGTTGGATCTCATTGCAGCTTCTCGTGTCCTCAGGTGATGGACGTGTCTCTGTCCTGGTCCTGTTGGATCTCAGTGCAGCTTCTCGTGTCCTCAGGTGATGGACGTGTCTCTGTCCTGGTCCTGTTGGATCTCATTGCAGCTTCTCGTGTCCTCAGGTGATGGACGTGTCTCTGTCCTGGTCCTGTTGGATCTCAGTGCAGCTTCTCGTGTCCTCAGGTGATGGACGTGTCTCTGTCCTGTTGGATCTCAGTGAAGCTTCTCATGTCCTCAGGTGATGGACGTGTCTCTGTCCTGGTCCTGTTGGATCTCAGTGAAGCTTCTCATGTCCTCAGGTGATGGACGTGTCTCTGTCCTGGTCCTGTTGGATCTCAGTGAAGCTTCTCATGTCCTCAGGTGTTGGACGTGTCTCTGTCCTGGTCCTGTTGGATCTCAGTGAAGCTTCTCGTGTCCTCAGGTGATGGACGTGTCTCTGTCCTGGTCCTGTTGGATCTCAGTGCAGCTTCTCGTGTCCTCAGGTGATGGACGTGTCTCTGTCCTGTTGGATCTCAGTGAAGCTTCTCATGTCCTCAGGTGATGGACGTGTCTCTGTCCTGGTCCTGTTGGATCTCAGTGAAGCTTCTCATGTCTTCAGGTGATGGACGTGTCTCTGTCCTGGTCCTGTTGGATCTCAGTGAAGCTTCTCGTGTCCTCAGCTGATGGACGTGTCTCTGTCCTGGTCCTGTTGGATCTCAGTGAAGCTTCTCGTGTCCTCAGGTGATGGACGTGTCTCTGTCCTGGTCCTGTTGGATCTCAGTGCAGCTTCTCGTGTCCTCAGGTGATGGACGTGTCTCTGTCCTGGTCCTGTTGGATCTCAGTGCAGCTTCTCGTGTCCTCAGGTGATGGACGTGTCTCTGTCCTGGTCCTGTTGGATCTCAGTGAAGCTTCTCGTGTCCTCAGCTGATGGACGTGTCTCTGTCCTGGTCCTGTTGGATCTCAGTGAAGCTTCTCGTGTCCTCAGCTGATGGACGTGTCTCTGTCCTGGTCCTGTTGGATCTCAGTGAAGCTTCTCGTGTCCTCAGGTGATGGACGTGTCTCTGTCCTGGTCCTGTTGGATCTCAGTGCAGCTTCTCGTGTCCTCAGGTGATGGACGTGTCTCTGTCCTGGTCCTGTTGGATCTCAGTGCAGCTTCTCGTGTCCTCAGGTGATGGACGTGTCTCTGTCCTGGTCCTGTTGGATCTCAGTGCAGCTTCTCGTGTCCTCAGGTGATGGACGTGTCTCTGTCCTGGTCCTGTTGGATCTCAGTGCAGCTTCTCGTGTCCTCAGCTGATGGACGTGTCTCTGTCCTGGTCCTGTTGGATCTCAGTGCAGCTTCTGACACCACAGATAAGTGGTCGGTCTCTGGAACCTTCCCTGTCCAGCTCTGGACTCACTGTCCAGCTTGTGTCCACAGATTAGAAATGAGGATTAATGTCCCCGGACAGATTCTACACACTGTCCCTTTCAGTCCGAGCTGCACACCAATTACCAATTAAGATAAGATCAAAGTTAATCTATTAACTTTGAATTTTATACAATTTAATTATTTGTATAAAATTTGAATTCAATTGCATTTCATGTTAAATCAACAGTAAAACATCGGAATAAAAACCTGTCGATATCCAATCTTCTGACGTCACATGTTCATTGATATAATATTAATGTGTGGGTATTTTGATATAATGATTGATAGTATACATTATTCATTATGTTCATATTATTTTAATGAAAGATCATTGACAAGGAGGAACTAAGTCCTGAACGCTATTTAAACCCGGACGTGTTTTCATGCCACCTTCCCGGAAGTGAGCGTCGGGAGCCAAGATGGCGCAAGGCTGGAGCGAGGTAGCGGAAGAAGCTGATGTCGGTTAATCAAAGCAGCGGGACCGTTACCGAGCGACAGCACCGACACCCGGCGGCACCGAGGTGAGCTGAGGAGCCCGAGGAACCGAGCCTTATCCCGGGTCTGTGCTCCGGTCTCCCGCCGCTGGAGCTCCGCAGATCCCCGCTCCGCTAGCATGCTAACATGCCGAGTCACGGGTGTTTGTATCCGGCGGGTCCAGTTCCCCGGAGCCGCTACACGGACACATTACCGAGCCGGTAGCCCGGGTCTTCCCATTAGCCCGGGACTTCCCGTTAGCCCGGGTCGTCCCGTTAGCCCGGGTCTGCCTGGGTCTGCCCGTTAGCCCGGGTCTGTCCGGGTCTGCTCGTTAGCCCGGGTCTGCTCGTAAGCCCGGGTCAGCCTGGGTCTGCCCGTTAGCCCGGGTCTGTCCGGGCAGACCCGGGCTAACGGGCAGACCCAGGCTAGCCCGGGTCAGCCTGGGTCTGCTCGTTAGCCCGGGTCAGCCTGGGTCTGCTCGTTAGCCCGGGTCAGCCTGGGTCTGGCCGTTAGCCCGGGTCAGCCTGGGTCTGCTCGTTAGCCCGGGTCAGCCTGGATCTGCTCGTTAACCCGGGTCAGCCTGGGTCTGGCCGTTAGCCCGGGTCTGTCCGGGTCTGCTCGTTAGCCCGGGTCAGCCTGGGTCTGCCCGTTAGCCCGGGTCTGTCTGGGTCTGCCCGTTAGCCCGGGACTCCCGGTTAGCCCAGGTCTGCTCGTTAGCCCGGGTCTGTCTGGGTCTGCCCGTGTCGTGGTTCCTCTAGCAGCTAATGCTAACGAGCTAACAGCAGCTAATGCTAACGAGCTAACAGCAGCTACAGGCTCCTTTCCTTTGCTCCATTGTTGTTATTGTTATGATTTGAAGACGAATGGACAAATACGATACTTAAAGGACGGAAGACACCGGAAGTGACGCATCATACCAAATACCACGTGGAGACAGCCCACTGAAAAAGAAACAAAGGAACCATGAGAAGTTCTCCAGGGTTCATGACTCCGTTCTGATGTCAATATAGTTCTTATAAATAATGTATCTTCACTATCCAACTTACAGTCAAACAAATGAGAAGCTTCCTCTGGTGTCTCAGTCCAGATGTTGAGGAGTTTCCTCTGGTGTCTCAGTCCAGATGTTGAGGAGTTTCCTCTGGTGTCTCAGTCCAGATGTTGAGGAGTTTCCTCTGGTGTCTCAGTCCAGATGTTGAAGAGTTTCCTCTGGTGTCTCAGTCCAGATGTTGAGGAGTTTCCTCTGGTGTCTCAGTCCAGATGTTGAGAAGTTTCCTCTGGTGTCTCAGTCCAGATGTTGAGAAGTTTCCTCTGGTGTTGAGGTCCAGATGTTGAGGAGTTTCCTCTGGTGTCTCAGTCCAGATGTTGAGGAGTTTCCTCTGGTGTCTCACTCCAGATGTTGAGGAGTTTCCTCTGGTGTCTAAGTCCAGATGTTGAGGAGTTTCCTCTGGTGTCTCAGTCCAGATGTTGAGAAGTTTCCTCTGGTGTCTCAGTCCAGATGTTGAGGAGTTTCCTCTGGTGTCTCAGTCCAGATGTTGAGGAGTTTCCTCTGGTGTCTCAGTCCAGATGTTGAGGAGTTTCCTCTGGTGTCTCAGTCCAGATGTTGAGAAGTTTCCTCTGGTGTCTCAGTCCAGATGTTGAGGAGTTTCCTCTGGTGTCTCAGTCCAGATGTTGAGGAGTTTCCTCTGGTGTCTCAGTCCAGATGTTGAGGAGTTTCCTCTGGTGTCTCAGTCCAGATGTTGAGGAGTTTCCTCTGGTGTCTCAGTCCAGATGTTGAGGAGTTTCCTCTGGTGTCTCAGTCCAGATGTTGAGGAGTTTCCTCTGGTGTCTCAGTCCAGATGTTGAGGAGTTTCCTCTGGTGTCTAAGTCCAGATGTTGAGAAGTTTCCTCTGGTGTCTAAGTCCAGATGTTGAGGAGTTTCCTCTGGTGTCTCAGTCCAGATGTTGAGGAGTTTCCTCTGGTGTCTCAGTCCAGATGTTGAGGAGTTTCCTCTGGTGTCTCAGTCCAGATGTTGAGGAGTTTCCTCTGGTGTCTCAGTCCAGATGTTGAGGAGTTTCCTCTGGTGTCTCAGTCCAGATGTTGAGGAGTTTCCTCTGGTGTCTCAGTCCAGATGTTGAGGAGTTTCCTCTGGTGTCTCAGTCCAGATGTTGAGGAGTTGAACCTGCGACTCTTCTCACGTGGTGAAGATGCTTCCGGGTGGAGACTGCTTCTGTTTGGAGGAGGTCAGGGTTAGATGGAGCAAAAGGGAAGTGAACCTCCATCACAGGCTTTATTGTTCCTGAAGGAATTGCATCAAATATATTTCGCACTTAAAGAATCCGTGTAGCTAAACAACGTTCGGATCAAAGAGCAACGAGTTGGATTATTTACACATTTTCATGAAATAACGATTTATTCCTGTAGAGAATCTTAATATTTAAACAGGAGAGAACAAGAGCAAAGCAGCTGCTGAGGAACGCTGGATTATAATTACTCAAAGAAACTCCCGGCACCTATTTTGGAAACGACAAATTGTTATAAAATTAATGAAACTATTTAATGTTGAATGGGTGAGGCTTGTGAAGTCCAGAAAATTCTCACCCACACTCAAGTGTTCATCAGAGTGTAATGTTGATTTGTTCCTGCTCTCGTTCAGAGGTCAAAGTTCACGCCCTGGCTTCAGTGTGAATGTGTCCGGCGGTGATGGCGGAGCGGCTGGTGGAGTTCACCTGGAAGAGACACATCTCCGATCAGCTGAAGCTCCGAGACCGAGTGCAGAGACACGCCTTCGAAGAGATCATCCACCACTGTGAGTCCGCTGTTTGCCATATAGATACTGTCTATATACTCAACATCATATATAACCATATAGATACTGTCTATATACTCAACATCATATATAACCTTATAGATACTGTCTACATACTCAACATCATATATAACCATATATATACTGTCTATATACTCAACATCGTATATAACCATATAGATACTGTCTATATACTCAACATCATATATAACCTTATAGATACTGTCTACATACTCAACATCATATATAACCATATATATACTGTCTATATACTCAACATCATATATAACCATATATATACTGTCTATATACTCAACATCATTTATAACCATATATATACTGTCTATATACTCAACATCATATATAACCTTATAGATACTGTCTACATACTCAACATCATATATAACCATATATATACTGTCTATATACTCAACATCATTTATAACCATATATATACTGTCTATATACTCAACATCATATATAACCTTATAGATACTGTCTACATACTCAACATCATATATAACCTTATATATATACCGTCTATATACTCAACATCATATATAACCTTATATATATACTGTCTATATACTCAACATCATATATAACCTTATATATATACCGTCTATATACTCAACATCATATATAACCTTATATATGCTGTCTATATACTCAACATCATATATAACCTTATAGATACTGGCTATATACTCAACATCATATATAACCTTATAAATACTGTCTATATACTCAACATCATATATAACCATATATATACTGTCTATATACTCAACATCATATATAACCTTATATATACTGTCTATATACTCAACATCATATATAACCATATATATACTGTCTATATACTCAACATCATATATAACCTTATATATACTGTCTATATACTCAACATCATATATACTGTCTATATACTCAACATCATATATAACCATATAGATACTGTCTATATACTCAACATCATATATAACCATATAGATACTGTCTATATACTCAACATCATATATAACCATATAGATACTGTCTATATACTCAACATCATATATAACCATATATATACCGTCTATATACTCAACATCATATATAACCTTATATATACTGTCTATATACTCAACATCATATATACTGTCTATATACCCAACATCATATATAACCTTATAGATACTGTCTATATACTCAACATCATATATAACCTTATAGATACTGTCTACATACTCAACATAATATATAACCATATATATACTGTCTATATACTCAACATCGTATATAACCATATAGATACTGTCTATATACTCAACATCATATATAACCTTATAGATACTGTCTACATACTCAACATCATATATAACCATATATATACTGTCTATATACTCAACATCATATATAACCATATATATACTGTCTATATACTCAACATCATTTATAACCATATATATACTGTCTATATACTCAACATCATATATAACCTTATAGATACTGTCTACATACTCAACATCATATATAACCATATATATACTGTCTATATACTCAACATCATTTATAACCATATATATACTGTCTATATACTCAACATCATATATAACCTTATAGATACTGTCTACATACTCAACATCATATATAACCTTATATATATACCGTCTATATACTCAACATCATATATAACCTTATATATATACTGTCTATATACTCAACATCATATATAACCTTATATATATACCGTCTATATACTCAACATCATATATAACCTTATATATGCTGTCTATATACTCAACATCATATATAACCTTATAGATACTGGCTATATACTCAACATCATATATAACCTTATAAATACTGTCTATATACTCAACATCATATATAACCATATATATACTGTCTATATACTCAACATCATATATAACCTTATATATACTGTCTATATACTCAACATCATATATAACCATATATATACTGTCTATATACTCAACATCATATATAACCTTATATATACTGTCTATATACTCAACATCATATATACTGTCTATATACTCAACATCATATATAACCATATAGATACTGTCTATATACTCAACATCATATATAACCATATAGATACTGTCTATATACTCAACATCATATATAACCATATAGATACTGTCTATATACTCAACATCATATATAACCATATATATACCGTCTATATACTCAACATCATATATAACCTTATATATACTGTCTATATACTCAACATCATATATACTGTCTATATACCCAACATCATATATAACCTTATAGATACTGTCTATATACTCAACATTAGGGATGCACCGATCCGATATTTGTATCGGTATCGGTACCGATATTGAAGAAATTTCTAGATCGGGTATCGGTGACAATGGGCCGATCCATATCGGCTGATCTATTCAGTTTAATTCTATGCTGTGCGCTGTGAGTGACGTCATACGCAAGCAACACGCCGTGCGGAGCCGACAGTGCCCGGCGCCTCTCCCCCGGTTCCCGCTGCGAGCCGAGCCGCCTCCACCGGGGCCGCGGTGCTCATATATGCCCTTATTGTGAAGTCTATACTTAATTCTTTAAATGACTTGGGCGTGCGCAGTAAAGTGAATCCCTTCCTGTTCCGGTGAACACCGAGGACGTGGAACCAGGATAACCCTGGTGACTCAAACCTGAAGGATGGAACCACCAACACTCTCCAAAACAACACTTTGTACCTGAGAACTTTGACATTTCCTGGAGAAGATGTATGGACTGTTTGAGATGTGTTACAGCTGTATTAAGTGTGTGTGTGTGTGTGTGTGTATATATATATCTATAGCCTGTCCCATATATGATGTCATACTAGAGGAGAAATGTTGATGTTCCAGATCATCGTCTGTTGGAGAAATCTGATCTTCAGGCTGTTTTGACTGAGAGATACCAGACGGATAAATATGACGTCCAGAGAGAGTCCAGGTGAGACCTCTCTACCTCACCCGTTACCCCCCCTTCACCTCTCTACCTCACCTGTTACCCCCCTTCACCTCTCTACCTCACCCGTTACCCCTCACCTCTCTACCTCACCCGTTACCCCCCCTTCACCTCTCTACCTCACCCGTTACCTCCCCCTTCACCTCTCTACCTCACCCATTACCTCCCCTTCACCTCTCTACCTCACCCGTCACCCCCCCTCACCTCTCTACCTCACCCGTTACCTCCCCTTCACCTCTCTACCTCACCCGTTACCCCCCTTCACCTCTCTACCTCACCCGTTACCCCCCCTTCACCTCTCTACCTCACCCGTTACCCCCCCTTCACCTCTCTACCTCACCTGTTACCCCCCTTCACCTCTCTACCTCACCCGTTACCCCTCACCTCTCTACCTCACCCGTTACCTCCCCTTCACCTCTCTACCTCACCCGTTACCCCCCCTTCACCTCTCTACCTCACCTGTTACCCCCCCTTCACCTCTCTACCTCACCCGTTACCCCTCACCTCTCTACCTCACCCGTTACCCCCCCTTCACCTCTCTACCTCACCCGTTACCTCCCCCTTCACCTCTCTACCTCACCCATTACCTCCCCTTCACCTCTCTACCTCACCCGTCACCCCCCCTCACCTCTCTACCTCACCCGTTACCCCTCACCTCTCTACCTCACCCGTTACCCCCCCTTCACCTCCCTACCTCACCCGTTACCTCCCCTTCACCTCTCTACCTCACCCATTACCTCCCCTTCACCTCTCTACCTTACCCGTTACCTCCCCCTTCACCTCTCTACCTCACCCATTACCTCCCCTTCACCTCTCTACCTCACCCGTTACCCCCCCTTCACCTCTCTACCTCACCCGTTACCCCCCTTCACCTCTCTACCTCACCCGTTACCTCCCCTTCACCTCTCTACCTCACCCATTACCCCCCCTTCACCTCTCTACCTCACCCGTTACCCCCCCCCTCACCTCTCTACCTCACCCGTTACTCCCCCACTCACCGCCCTGTGTTGTTCTTCAGTGTGGGAACGGACTCCAGTCGCACCGATGCTCTTCAGCAGGAAATGGCCGCGATGAGAATCAAACATCAGGAGGAACTGACGGAACTGCACAAGAAGAGAGGAGAGGTCAGTTCTCATGACTACACACAGGAAGTGATGTCATCACCTGTCCTTACTGCACGCAGAAAGTGACGTCAGTCCTACCATTTTTATCAAGAGTGTTTAGCATTAATCAAAACAAATGTTCAGCGGACAGCGCCCGGTCACCATGGTGATCCGTGTTGTGTGTTTGTGTGTTTGTGTCGAGCAGTTGGCGCAGAGCGTGATCGAGCTGAACAACCAGATCCAACAAAAAGACAAAGAGATCCAGAGCAACGAGGCCAAGTAAGAAGTGTGTGTGTTGTTTATTTAATATAAATCACAGGAAGGAGACGTATCAAGATGAAACTTCACCATGAATCCTGAACCAGGAAACCAGTGTGAATATGATAATATGTTCGTGATGAGAGTTTCCGGCCGGACCTGGGATCTGTACACGACCAGAATATCTTCAGAGATCCAGCTGAACTTCACCTAATAATTCCAGTGGTTATCAACTCGCTAAGATCTGAGTGCATGCACATGACGGGGGCGGGGCTTACTGCGTATCACAGACCTGGACAGTTTGACTGACAAAGCTGAGAATCATTCTGTTCTCTCTCTCTCTCTCTCTCTCTCTGTCTCTGTGTCTGTCTCTCTCTCTCTCTCTCTCTCTCTCTCTTATATATGTGTGTTCAGGATGTTGGAGTTTCAGCAGAAGATCAATGACCTGGAGGGCGACTGTCGGGAGCTGAGAAGTTTCCTTCAGGTACGAAAACACACCTGCACCATCACATGTCCTTCATGGTGTGATAGGAGCCATCATATGTTCACTGTACCCGTGACTCTCTGCTGCTCTTCCTGTGTCCAAGCAGGACCTGGAGAGAGCCAATCAGACGCTGAAGGACGAATATGACGCCCTGCAGATCACCTTCTCCGCCCTGGAGGAGAAACTGAGAAAGACCACGGAGGACAACCAGGAGCTTGTGTCTCGCTGGATGGCGGAGAAAGCTCAGGAGGCCAACAAGCTGAACGCAGAGAACGAGAAGGACAGCAGGTAGACTGAGCACCTGCAGGGGGCGTGGTTGTCGGATCCGCTGACTGACCTCTGACCTCTGTGTCTGTGTTGTAGACGCCGTCAGGCCAAACTGCAGAAGGAGCTGGCGGACGCAGCCAAGGAGCCGCTGCCTCTCGACCCGTGAGTAACCTTTTGATCCTGTTCACACAGGCTTTCAAACATGTCTCTGGTAATCAGATTACAATCAGATATATATCACATGACCGTTCAGGTCACATGGGACTGTTCCAAATCAGCAAGGTTGTGGCAAAACACAGGAAGTGGCAGCTAGCACCCGTCAGCCAGTATTTGTCACGTAGTATAACGTTTGGCTATTTAAAAATAATTTATGTAAGCTAATTTATTAAGTTGCCTTGTTGCAAACGGTTGGTGAATCTGTTTTGGACTTTTATTGTGAAGTGGTCATATTTTAGGGATGTATATAGATCTCGCACACAAACAAGCGCAGCACACACTCAAAACGTGAATCATGAGATTTCACCGCACATTTTACACACAAATTGGGTAACTGGTGAGAGTCAGGACACCATAGTTGGATATTGTACTTTTAACAATTCTTATGGTAATGAAACCGTGACGTTATGAAACAGCGGTTATGGTGAAAGCGGTTACTCCCCACTGGACAGGAGATGTGTTTTAATGCAGGTGATAACGAGTCCCACTGACCCACTGTGTCTGTCCTCAGTGAAGACGATATTGAGGTTCTGACTGAGGATGGCGGGAAGGGGGGAGGAGAGACGTCCCCAAACAGACCGCTCAGCAGGACGCCCAGGTGAGACCAGAACCTGGTTCAGGTTCTGATCCCTCAAACCATCTGAAGCATGGAGGACAACTACAAATTATAGCATGTATCACAATAATTAAAAAATGACTAGACTTGTTGTGTGGTGATCACGTCTCACGATGCAGCTGCGAGGTCTGGAGTCGCCCGGGAAAAATTCAGGTCATTCAAATGATCCATAAACCAGGGGGACTACTTCCAGTGTCCACAAGGTGGGGCTGTAGAGCCATTCTGTCTCTGCTGCCAAATATTGTCCTTGTGTTCACATCGTGAGTCTTTGTCCATTTTGAGGCAGATTGCAGTGAGGTTACTTCCTCTTGATTTGGCGTTCCATGGAAATACACACCATGACGTGTCACATGACGTCACTAGCGTCTCAAGGTCTTCCTGACTCATTTTGAGGGGATCAAATGAGAAATCTAGGCGTAGAATGTCAAAGTATAAAGCATGGTACTTCTTGTCACAGCTAGGGGGCGCTGTGACTGTCATAGTATATTGGAATATTTAACTCTTCAGGGCAGGTTCCTTATCAGAAAAACATGGAAGTTACAGCTACTTGAAGGCTCTTGGTGAGACACGCCCCCACTGTTGTTTGTAGTTGCTTCATTGAAGGATTAATAGAATAGTGACCTTTTTAAAGTCCGTGTCCTTGTCTGTCCCTCACTCTCTTTCTCCAACTTGTGATTTCTGTGTCTACAGTAAGAAAATGGGTCAGGCGCCCCCTGCTGGTCTTCTGGATTCCATTTCTAACATATTTGGGTACGTAGTTGACTTCTGTGAACAAAGTCATTAAATCAAGATGGATGACATGACGGCTCCAAATAGTGATGCTCAATAACCTGGATGACCCCCTGGTGGCTGTCTGCCTTAAAGGTCATTGACCCCTCCTTGTGTGTCTCCGTTATCAGACGTCACATGTGTGAAATCCAGAGAATTGTCTCCAGAGTTTGTTTCACAGCTGAACAACACAGCCCCCCCCCCCCACACACACAGACACACACACACACACACACACACACACACACACAGTGAATCAGTGGAGGATCCACACACTGCTCCTGGATTTACACTTCACACAGGAGCTCAGGAGGATCGTCTCTGCAGATTTGATCGTTCACACATGCGCCTCCTCTGGAGAAAATAGCGAGTCCAGTGCGTGTCTGGAAGCAGCTTATGTTAGATCTCTCTCTTTCTCTCTTTCTCTCTCTCTCTCTCTCTCTCTCAGCAGACGTCGACCAGCTAACTCTTTCGGTTCCCCTGAGAACCCGGACGCCCCATCGGGGGTGTGTGCAGAGGTTCGAGTCCCATCAATGGCACTGCACGTGTTCGTAAGTATGACATGGCGTTTTACACGTGATGGTTGTACTGCAGCTCACACTCATCAGCTGGGAAACGTCACATGACCTAATGTAGAGATGCGCAATATGCTAAAATTGTCCACTTGTCTACCATCAGCCCACTGTTAATTTATGATATATCCATGTGTATGTATGTGTACATGCCAGTATGAGTCAATTCTATTATTGGAGAGCTCATGCAATGAAGGCAAAATCTAATTTTGTATTACAGAGGAAACTTGATATAGTGATAAACTGTTTATATACATACTATACAAATGCTGTTTACATAATTGTGTTCTGATGAATGCAAGCTTAGACTCATTGAAGAAAAGTAAGGGATCATATTGTGGCGTCATTTCCAACAAATGTGCGTCAGCTGAATCAATGTGTGTGTTCATAAGCCCCCGAACCACAGTGAGTGAAATGCTGCACACACGAGGAATCGTCACTATGTTTCCCAGTTGATATGCGAACTCAGAGGTCAAAGGTCGATGATGAAAAGTAAAAGGTCTGATTACCCATAATCCTCTCCTAATGCCCTCTGGCTCCCAGTGGCCCTGCTCTCACCTCCCATCATGCACTAGTGTTGCATGATGGTCCCTGGAGCTGCTGACAGATAGACAGGAAGTGACATCACAGTTTGTGTCTGTACAGAGATCCTATAGGCTCAAAGTGATGACTGACTTCCAACAGAACCAATCATGATGGAGCATGAGGCTGAGGAGGAGGAGGGAGATGATCTCAAGTTTTCAACCTGAGACCAAGAGAGAGAGAGAGAGACAGACAGACAGAGAGAGGGACGCACACTGATGTGTGTGTCTGTGTGTGTGTGTGTGTGTGTGTGTGTGTGTGTGTGTGTGTCTGTGTGGGGGGGGGGTGTAGGAAGCACATGAGGGGGAGGTGAACGCCGTCCGGTTCAGCCCAGGCTCTCGTCTCCTGGGCACAGGAGGGATGGACCGCAGGGTCAAGCTGTGGGAGGTTGTCGCAGGTGAGGTCACCATGACAACACAGACTGATGACACGTATGAACACTTCATGTTGTTGATCAGAAGGATCATGCTAAGCCTTATGACTGTCCCATGTGAGCTCTGAAGCACGTGCTCTTTGTGTCTCAGGGCGCTGTGAGTGTAAAGGAGCTCTGACAGGAAGTAACGCAGGAATCACCAGCATCGAGTTCGACAGCACGGTGAGGTCACAACAACCAGCTGCTTCCTTTTGATTTCACCGGCCTCACAAAGGGTCTGTTTTCTTTTCATGAGGTCATTAGGAAAACTCATCTACTCACAACTAGGATGGAGGGGACATTTTATTCAGTCCTTGTTTTGAGTGAGTTTTAAATGTCGGTGCTTTGGTCACTTGATGACACAACAGGAGCAATATAGAGAAAGTTATGAGAACACATGTGAGTGACAAACAAATGGACAGATCTACTTTTAATGAACAATTTTACTATAAAATCATTGACATGTACACATTCACACATCAGATTTTTACCAGATGTCTTTATTATAGAACAGGTTATCCTTGTCAGTCAAACTTGTCCATGTCTGGGATTGGTCATAAGCAGTAAACTCCACCCCTTTTTAGTGTACACACGCTCAAACCAAGTGGAAAACCTGAGTTAACTTAACGTGAGTTTATAACCAGTGTCATGTGACCTAAGCCTGACTCATCACATAAACGTAGAGATGATTCCACAGGGAGGAGCTTGATGCTGAAGCTCTGGCTCCTCCTCCTCCTCTGCTTCCAGAGACTTGAGGGACGACAGACTGAATTCTGGGAGCTCAGGGCTCTAGTGGTGATGAGGTTCTATGAGCTCTTTAAGGTTTGATGCTGCTATATTATTAATGTAGGTGAGGAGGAGGATTTAAATTCTATTCTAAATGTAACAGGAAGCCAGTGTAGTGGCACACACCTTCTAGAGGAAGTGTGGAGGATCTCCAGAGCTCAGTGCACGTCTGAACGCAGCTTATGAATCAGGAGAGAAGTGGAAGTTTGGTGGAGACCAACGCCCACAGATTGTAGTTGTGTGTTTTTGTTTTGCTCATGGCTGTAACCTGTGGTCTGTCTTCAGGGTTCCTACCTGCTGGCTGCTTCCAACGACTTCGCCAGTCGCATCTGGACGGTGGACGACTACAGACTGAGGGTAGGTGACCTCCTCACGACCCCTGGACATGGAGACATCATGTTTGATGTCATTAGGAGTCAGTCCTCTCTGCTGGTCTGTGATGTTATGTAAAAGGTCTGATTTTCAGCTCCGCCCCCCTCAGCCGCCTGGCTCCCAGCAGCCCCTGCTCTCTGCTCCCATCATGCACCAGTGATGCAGCGGTGGGACCCAGGAGCTGCTGACAGTAAGGACGTGACATCACAGGGAGTCTATACAGAGATCCTGTAGGCTCATAGTGATGATGACATCCAACAGAACCAATCGTCATGGAGCATAAGGCTAAGGGGCGTGGCCTGATACATGATCTCATTGTACTTCTGAGGCCACAGAAATGACGAGTTTGTGTCCAACATCAGACATGATGTCTCACAACTTTCAGGACATGAATGCACCTGAACACATCCCAGAATCCATTAAACCCTCATGTCTGTGTGTGTCCCAGCACACCCTGACCGGTCACAGTGGGAAGGTTCTGTCCGCTCGCTTCCTATTGGACAACGCTCGGATCGTGTCTGGCAGCTACGACCGGACTCTCAAGCTCTGGGACCTCCGCAGCAAAGTCTGTATGTGATCGTGTCAATTGTCTGACGGATTTTATTATTTAATTTGTATCAGCGATCGGACGCCCACTCAGTAACTGTGCTGTCACCTGTGCAGGTATGAAGACTGTGTTCGCCGGCTCCAGCTGTAACGACATCGTGTGCACAGAGCAGTGCGTCATGAGCGGACACTTCGATAAGAAAGTTCGCTTCTGGGACATCAGGTGAGTCTGATGGCTGAAAGCTCCAGAACTCACCTGAACCACAAAGAGCTGACCTCTGACCTGTGCTGTCGCTCGTCCTTCCCTTCAGGGCGGAGAGTATCGTGCAGGAACTGGAGCTTCTGGGTCGAGTCACGTCTCTGGACCTGAACCTGGACCGCACCGAGCTGCTCACCTGCTCCAGAGACGACCTCATCAAGATCATCGACCTGCGCACCAACGCCGTCCGACAGACGTTCAGGTGCGTGTGTGTGCGTGTGTTTATGTTTGTGTGTCAGGTGGGATGTGTACTAAATGTGTGTGTTTGTGTGTTCAGTGCACAGGGCTTCAAGTGTGGCGCGGACTGGACCAGAGTCACCTTCAGGTGCGTCAACACTTTGAACTCGGGGACTTGACCCTCGGCGACCTGTGGACTCATTCTTTTATTCAGAACCCCCCCCCCCCCCCCATTCCAAAGTATAACTGGGTAGACACACATTGTGGTCTTCACCAACACAGATGACGTGTTGACATGAACGCAGACTGGTAAAGTACAATCCGATCATAACTGGTGACAATAGTCCCGCCCCCAACCTCTGACGTATTGGTTTTCACTTCTAGAACCAGTTCTTTGGCTGTGGAACCACAAAGAACTGGTTCCAGATCAGGAACTGCCTTAGTGGGAAAGGGCCGATGCTGATTCTGCCGTGTGTGTTTTCAGTCCTGATGGCAGCTACATCGCCGGCGGGTCGGCGGACGGCGCCCTGTACGTGTGGAACGTCCTGACGGGGAAAGTGGAACGAACTCTGGACCGGAACCACAAGTAAGAGACAAACTGATCAAAGTACCAATGAGACCAGAGCTTGTGATCAGCTGACCTCGGGTAACCTCACGCTGTTGTCTCCGCAGCTCTGCTATCAACGCCGTGTCGTGGTCGCCATCAGGAGCCTACGTGGTCAGCGTGGAGAAGGGCAGCAAGGCCATCCTGTGGTCTGACATGTGATTGGCTGAAGGAGACAGAGACTCTGACCAATGAGAGGACAGTTGATGAAACGTTTCATCATGTTGTTGACACAGACTGAGGATCAGCTGATGCCTTGGTCTTTAATCACATGTTCATTATGACTTGTTTACTTGTTGTTGTTGATTTGAATGTTGATGTAATGCTGACACACACATTCTCGTACTTGTTTCTTAGTGAGGACCCTCAAACAGACCTTTGTAAAAGTGACAGATGTCCTCACAAGGTCTTCACAGAGATAGAAGTACAAGTACTCACACACTTTATCCCCTGATGTTAAAGAGGATTTAAGAAAGTCTTGATGATCTGTGTGTGTGTGTGTGACATTAAACAATCTCGTCTCAGAAACACTGGAGTGATGCATTCTGGGACTTTACGTAGAGAACAAGTTCATTTTGTTGGGTTAGGGTTAGGATTCAATTTGACTACACTTTTAGTTTTTCATAAAGTCTGGGTTCTCATTAATAACGTGCGGACGCCACTTCTCACGCACACGCTGGGATTTATAACAACAAACTGGACGGGAACATTTGTGCGTTTCCACCGAACTGATGCGACGCAGACGTGAACTGAAGCCGATTATTGATCCACTTCATTTATACTAAAATGAACATTTACTTGTGCTCGTGCAACAAAACTGTTCCATAAGAACCTTCAATTGAAAAATATATTAAACAACTTACAGTAAGTCATGTTCAGTTAATCAGCCGAGTCATTAATAGTCTTTATTATCTTCTAACACTGTGTGTAACCTTCAGGACCAATGTGTGTGTGACAGGTTTGTAGTGAACGTGGCTGTTCCATCAGGTGAGCAGGGCTGTTCCATCAGGTGCCTGCGCGCCCTGGAGAGCACTCTAAAGAAAAACTTCACTTTCAAACTTCTATTTCCAAACTGTTCCAGAGCAGCTGAGGATCCACTGATGTGAGGGAACCGGTGCGATGCTGTAAGAAAGGTTCAGTGATCTCTGTCCTAGGAGAACCACCAGCCCATAATAATCCTGTTCAACTCTGTAGAGTGACGACTTCCCAGCTGCTGTGAATTTAATAATCCTGCAGATTTGAATAATTAAAACACAAACAGGTGATTCAACAAGTTCATCCACAGTCCGACAGTGTGAAGCTATTTTTTTTATTTACCTCCACCTTTGAATTGGATCCGTTCTTATTCCCGGTTCTCTCTCTCTCTCTCTCTCTCTCTGTCTCTGTCTCTGTCTCTGTCTCTGTCTCTCTCTCTGTCTCTCTCTCTCCAGAGGATGAGTGAGTTTAGTTTATTATTCACATTCACATCAAATGTCTCTTCACCTCCACCTCACTAACTAACACCTCATGTCAGTGTCACAAGGTTTCACTTCCTCTTATCTTGATGCAGTGAATGTCATCACGGTGGAAGCCCATTGGTCAGCAGCACAATTTAATATGCATGAGGTGCTCTGCATTGACCATTTATGGTTGAAAGTGGGCGTGTGGAGGGCGGAGTGAGAGTCAGATCCACGTGGGAACGTTTCAGGGTGGACGTGGATTTATAAAGTGAACTCTGCGTTCAGGTGTTTGTAAAAACACTTTAGAATGAGTCCTACACTGTTTTATAATGAGACCCTGATCTCAGAGGATCCGTGGATCTGGTGAGGATCGAGTCCCTGAGGAGGACCGGGGTCTTCAGAGGAGGACCAGGGTCTTCAGAGGAGGACCAGGGACTTCTGAGACCCACGAGATCCTCTGAGCTCCTCTGAGGAGCTTCTGAAAGATCTAGATTCTCCTCAGAGGATGAACCCCTGTCAGCTGCTGGAGCCCAACAGAACCAGCCTGACCCGTAAAGTGCTCCCAGTCCCACAGAACCAGTCTGACCCGTAAAGTGCTCCCAGTCCAACAGAACCAGCCTGACCCGTAAAGTGCTCCCAGTCCCACAGAACCAGTCTGACCCGTAAAGTGCTCCCAGTCCAACAGAACCAGCCTGACCCGTAAAGTGCTCCCAGTCCAACAGAACCAGCCTGACCCGTAAAGTGCTCCCAGTCCCACAGAACCAGTCTGACCTGTAAAGTGCTCCCAGTCCCACAGAACCAGCCTGACCCGTAAAGTGCTCCCAGTCCCACAGAACCAGCCTGACCCGTAAAGTGCTCCCAGTCCCACAGAACCAGCCTGACCCGTAAAGTGCTCCCAGTCCCTTTAATACTCTGATCCTTCAAGAAGCTTCATCCTGTGAAATAATATAATTAAATACTAAACATTATAAAGGAATTCAAAGGTTTCTCATCAGAAGGCGTCTGCACTTCACTTCCACACGTCTTGTTTGTAAACATCAGATTTAGATCTGGTGGCCCCGAGTTATTTTATTATTTGTTATTAAATTGTTGTCAAGTAATATATTATTACCAAATGCCACCAGGGGGCGCTGTAACCAACACACTGACACAATCCCAGATTATTTACCAGCTGTTCTTCCTGCATTTAGCAGCTGTAACTGTTTCTATTATTCCGGATGTTTATTCTCCTCTGACTCTTATTATAAAACAGATGGTCGTCAAACTGTCCATGTCTGTGATTGGTGATACGCAGTAAACCCCGCCCCTTTCATGTGCACATGACCACTTAGATTGACTGTTGTTAACTTCAGCTGGAAAACTGAAACACATCCTGAATATAATAACAATAATAATGGCTTATATGTTGGTATCGCCTTCCACGGGAAGAGGTGGTCAACATGATGACATAGTATTTATAATTGACTCATGTTTTTCATCTTATTAACATGTTATAACAACAGGAGCACAGACGCCCCCCCCAGTGAGCTCAGTAATCCGCGGATGTCAGCAAACAAACTGCTGATTCAACTCATCGGCTCAGAGACACTTATGTTCATCACATGTGACATGAACCAACATCAGCACACGTGTGTTAACCCGTTAACCCCCCCCCCACACACACACACACACACACACACACACACACACACACACACACTCAAACAAAGCGAATCATTCAGTGAGTTTAATGGTCATTCATCAACTCATCTACAGACTGTGATGAGCACTGCCGCCTGTAGGGGGCGCTGCCTGGACTGTTGGCCGAGTGGAATCATCCACAAGCCTAAAGATCTGAGGTCGAAATACAAACAAGAAAACAACAACAATCTGTTTGTTGACTATCATGTGACCTCATCAGATGTT
>NC_083641.1:30904153-30931653 GCF_963576545.1 Limanda limanda | reverse complement strand
TTCACCTGTTTTCCCACAGCGCCTCCTTCAGGGCACAGTCAGGAAATAATTTCATTTAATATTTTGGTTGTTTTTAAAATGTAGCGACAGAGACTTTAAAGCTGAGTTAACTTGATGACGAGTCACGGCTGTGATTGTGTCTTCAGGTGTCGTCACGATGAGTCCGAAACACGTTGTCTTCAAGAAAGTTTCCCGCGACAAGTCGGTGAGTTTATTCCCTAATCTGAATTTAAAGTGATATTTTCTGATCATGTTGTTTACAAACTTTTTTCTAACAAATGATGAGAAACAAAGAGTTGAACCCCCCCCCCCTCCGCTCTCAGGTGGCCGTCTACATGGCCCAGAGAGACTTTGTGGATCACTGCGACTTTGTGGATCCAGTCGGTGAGTTTCAACACAAACACGCACAAACATTTGTGTATTCATTCAATGAGTCGTGGACAACGTTTCAGAGCAGAATCCATCGTCTGGTCTGACGTGTTGTGATGTTTTCCTCTCGTCCTCTCAGATGGAGTGATCCTCATCGACCCGCAGCTGCTGCAGGGAAAGAAAGGTCTGTGTCCGACCTTTGACCTTTGACCTACGTGAAAACCATTTACTGTCACATGCACTGAAACATGTTTGAATGGAGGAAATCAATGATAACCAATGAATTCAGACTCTAGTGGCAGTAAGTGGTTCTTCATCTTCCTCCCTGTTTAATGCGTTGGCAGTGTACGTGATGTTGTCGTGCACGTTTCAATACGGACGCCAGGACACGGACGTGCTGGGCGTGGCCTTCAGGAGGGACCTGTTCCTGCTGACTCGGCAGGTTTATCCTGAGCTGCAGGACAAGGACAATCTAACTCACACTAAGATGCAGAGGAAGCTGCTGCAAAAGCTCGGAGACAACACGTTCCCGTTCTTCTTTGAGGTGAGAGACCATTCAGCGCCCCCTGCTGGAGAAACCCAGCTTTACTGACTGCTATCTCTTATCCCGCTCGCCACAGCATCAACACTTTTACAGGAGACTCTCCACGACTTTACTCTGCCAGTTTGTTCAAAGTGAGTTTGTTTCAGTTTCCAGACAACCTGCCGTGTTCCGTGGCTCTGCAGCCGGGACCTTCGGATGTGGGAAAGGTAACTGCTCTTTTATGAATTATTAGAAAATGAGTTCTCAGAATAATATCTTCTCTATGACTATGTTCCAGTAGATAATCTGTAGAATAATGTCTTCTCTATGACTATGTTCCAGTAGATAATCTGTAGAATAATATCTTCTCTATGACTATGTTCCAGTAGATAATCTGTGAAGTTCATGGAGTTCGTGGAGTTCAATTCAATTTTATTTGTACAGCATCAAATCATAATATACATTATCTCAAGGCTTTTTACATAGAAGGTCAAAACCTTAAAATCATAGAGAAACCAACAGGTCATCAACGAGCAGCTCTGACGACTGAGAGACAAGAAACATTTTAACTGGAAGAAAGAACCAGAGTCAATGTGGACGACCGTACAGCTCAGACTCCTCCTCCATTCAATATATAGATAGATAGATAGATACATGTATGTAGTATATATAGTGTTTGTACTGAATATCCTGCTATACTCAGTATGACCTTCACTCTACTCACAGAACCAAGATGTGGAGACGGAATCACACCAACGTGATTCTCTTGAAAAGAACAAACTGTGTTTTCTGAACTAGTGATCGGATTTACCTCCTGGCCTGCAGGGGGAGCTAGATGTTGGTGTGTGAACTTGATTCTTATCAGATTCACCTGAAAATAAATAAAATATGAGACTCATCAGTTAATAAGCTAATAATAAAGAATCAGAGGAGAACAGAGTTCTGTTGTGTAACTGTGTACAAATATCATCTGGACATGTTGTGTAGTCAGTGTGTGTGAAGCAGCAGCAGGTTGTCGGTCCGACTCGTTCAAACAGGAACATGTGGGAACATCTAGGTGAGGGGCGGAGCCTGTAGAGCAGCAGGGGCGGAGCCTGTAGAGCAGCAGGGGCGGAGCCTGTAGAGCAGCAGGAGGCGGGACATGACGTATAAACCCTGCTGTGGACAGATCAGTGTTGTTGTTTCCAGCTCCTCCACACCGGCCTCATCACCAGAAGATCTGGAATCTCCTCGTGTTTCCAAGTGGACGTCTTCGTCTTCTACGTGTCCGGCTCCTCTTCTTCATCCTGAGATGTTTGAGTTCTTCAGTTTCACGTCACGTGTTAGAAACCTCGTCCACACGTCCACTCGCTCTCTGGGAAGCTTCAGGACATCGTCCTGCTGGTTCCTCACATGGACTCTGACATGTTACCCACATGTTACCAGGAGGCTGCAGGAGAAGATCCAGAACATCTCCAGAGACACTGACTCTGACAATTTGTTCTCACAGAGAGAACCTTCAGAACATGTGAGGAACGTGTGAGGAACATGTGAGGAACATGACAGGAACATGACAGGAACACGTCTGAAAACAACTTTAGAGAAACCTTCTCAATCCTGCACACGCTGATTTCTTGTTATACTAAACCAAACAATTTCAATAGAAAGAGAAAAGTAGAACCCTCTGGTTCTGCGAGTGGTCACCTGACATTAAGTTTCTCGTCCTCCAGCTCTGATTTGTGATCTGATCCATAAAACGGTGGAATCGGGATTTGATCCAGACTCTGACTGTTTCTTGTGTATTTCTCCTGACAGAAATGTGCCGTGGAGTTTGAGGTTAAAGCGTTCTGTGGTCAGCACCAGGACGAGAAGACCAACAAACAGTGAGTGCAGGATCAGGATCAGGATCAGGATCAGGATCAGGATCAGGATCAGGATCAGGATCAGGATCAGGATCAGGATCAGGATCAGGATCAGGATCAGGATCAGGTTACAGGATCAGGATCAGGACTGAGTGGATCCTGGTCTGAATCCGTTTTTTCTCTGTGCAGGAGCTCAGTTCGTCTCAGTATCCGTAAGATCCAGTTCAGTCCAGAGAACCAGGACCTGGTTCCTTTGGCAGAGAGCACCTTCGAGTTCCTGATGTCAGAGAGACCTCTGTCCGTCAAACTGAGCCTGTCCAAAGAGGTGAGACTTCCACCTGTCTGTCTGTGCCTGTCTGTCCCACCTGTCCCACCTGTCCCACCCGTCTGTCTGATTCTCTCCTCAGACCTTTTATCATGGTGAGCCGGTCATGGTGAACGTTGACATCACAAACTCGTCCAACAGGAACATCAAAGACATCAGTGTGTCAGGTGACGTGTGTTTGTTGTCACATGATCATGTGGTCACAAGTCTTCATGTAACGCATGACCTTTCATGACCTTTTGTTGCGTGTTCAGTCGAGCAGGTGACCAACGTCGTTCTTTACTCCAACGACAAATACGTCAAGTCCGTCGCTAAAGAGGAAACCGAGTGAGTCTGATCTTTAATCTGAATCCTGTAACGTGTGTGTGAGCATCATGAGTGAAGGGGGCGGAGTAAAGGCCGGCGCATGCTTCTGCAACGGCGTCTGCCGCTTTTCACGCAGTTGTGACGCAGGACTCGTTGTCATTCATGGTTTTCCAAGCGTTGCGCTGGATGCAAAGAAATTCACCGCCAGACCACTAGGCGGAGTAATGTTTTTTGTCGAAGTCGGCTCTTCTTCGTGTGTCGCCACGGCGACTCCGCAGAGCCTTTTTCTGGCGGACAAATCCTCCGGTCAGTGACGGGTTATACCAGTGGTCATAGTTTCAGATCTCTTCTGCCAAGTGCTCTTCTGTTTGGTCCATATTCGTTCTTCTAAATCTCCGTGGTTTCCGCCGGTATTATCGGGCATGAACCGGAAATGCGACTCCTGAAAGGATGTAGTCAGCAGACCAATCACAGCCTTGCGGCTACGTGACGCCTGCGGAGCTTTGCCGTCAGCACGCCAGGGGCCGGGAGGGCTCTTACGCCTCCGGGCCCCTGGAAACACAGAAGCATGCTCCGGCCTCCGGCCTCACACATGACTGTATATGCCACTTCTCTCTCTGAGCAGGACCAGAGGTCAAAGGTCAGGTTAGAGATAAAGGACCAACAGGACATTGTAGTGTCTTCATTCAGGGACGTTCATATCTAACTCAGAGGCTCCAGACAGACACACACCAACTTCAACTCTTTTGTGTATTTCTCCAGTGGCCAGACGTAAGAACACAATGTGATTTAGTTATGCATATTTAGACTGAACTGTCCAATAGGATGAGAACACCTACATGTACCAAAGGTGTGAAGGAGATATACTGGGAGGCTGTGGGAGTGGCTTCAGACTGGGTGGAGACAGTTGCTCATGTTACTCTGTTTGTGTTTGTGTGTTGTTTCACCTTCTGGTCTCTTGATGCATCAAGTCGACATTAAAACCTCCAGCTGCTGCCTGACTTCTCCTTCCACCAGATTCCACAGAACTTCCACAACAGTTATGAGGCCAATTTTGGTTCGATACCATAATTGTGAGGTCATTCTGTCTGGTCCTCACAAATTCAATGGGATGTTTGAGGGTTGAGACTTTAGGTTTAGGTTAGACTCTGACTTTGTGTGTGTGTTTGTGTGTGTGTGTGTGTGTGTGTGTGTGTGTGTCTGTGTCAGGGACTGTGTTCCATGTGGGACGTCTCTGAAGAAACACTACACACTGTTTCCTGTTCTGACTCACAACAAAGATCGTAGAGGAGTCGCTTTGGACGGACGACTGAAACATGAAGACACAAGCCTGGCTTCATCCAGCATGTGAGACACACACACACACAGATTCAGACACACAAAACCTCATCAACACGTCCACTCGCTCACTCAGAAGCTTCCACACATCGTCCTGCTGGTTCCTCACGTGGACTCACATGTTACACACATGTTACCAGGAGGATCCAGGAGAAGATCCAGAACATGTCCAGAGACACTGACTCTGACATGTGTTCTCACAGAGAGAACCTTCAGAACATGTGAGGAACGTGTGAGGAACATGTGAGGAACATGTGAGGAACATGTGAGGAACATGTGAGGAACATGTGAGGAACATGTGAGGAACATGACAGGAACATGTGAGGAACATGTGAGGAACATGTGAGGAACATGTCAGTGTTGCAGTTCATGTCTGAAACCTTCTCCCTCCTGTCGTCACACGTGCAGAAACATTTTCAAGTTGAACTTAACAACAACAGTGATTATCACATTAATCATTACCCCCCCCCCCCTTCCCCCGACAGTGTGAAACAGGAAGTGATGAAGGAGGTTCAGGGGATCCTGGTGTCGTATAAAGTGTTGCTGAGGATGATCGCCAGTGGGTGAGTCCATGACCTCTGACCTCTGACCTCACTGTTACAAATCAAACATGTGTTTAAATGTTTCATCATGAAAGCGACTGAGATTCTCTTCTGTGCTTCAACAGGACGCTGGCATCCAGGTACACTGTGTGTGTGTGTGTGTGTGTGTGTGTGTGTGTGTGTGTGTGTGTGTGTGTGTGTGTGCGTGTGCGTGTGCGTGTGCGTGTGCGTGTGCGTGTGCGTGTGCGTGTGCGTGTGTGTGTGTGTGTGCGTGTGCGTGTGTGTGCGTGTGTGTGTGTGTGTGTGTGTGATGACGTGATGATTGACAGCTGTCACTGACTCAGGATTGGTTGAGAGCGCGTGTGGGCGGGACCTGGATACCACAGCTCCACGATCACTTCTGCAGACTCATGACTTCATGTCTGATTTTTTATTTAGTCTATGAATTGTGTGTCAAAGTGTGTTTTTGTGTTGCAGTGAGGTGTCTCTGGAGGTTCCGTTCAGACTCATGAATCCAAAACCTGAACCAGGTAAATTCAAACTGTCCAAACAGAAGCTGAGTTCTGATCTTATGAATAATTCATATTCCTGGGCCCTGTACTACGAAGCAAGTTCAACGTGTCCAGGATCTGTTTCTCCAGCTGAGCCTCACACAGTCAGGCCAAGTGGTCACATGACATCAAGTTAACTCAGGTTTTCCTCATCAAGATATGAGCGTGTGCACATTAAATGGGCGGGATTGACTGCATATGACCAATCACACACACGGACAGATTGACTGACAGCCGAGGAACAAACTGTCGTATAATAAAAATCAGAGCAGAACAAACCTCCAGAATAAAAGAAACAGTTCCAGCTGCTAAATGCAAGAAGAACATCTGGTAAAACATCTGTTATTGATTTGATAGTAAAACTGTTCATTAACAAGAGCAGATCAGAATATAATCTCATTTGTGTTTCCAGCACATGTCATTTACATTCTATATATATAATAATATATAATCTCATTTGCGTTTCCAGCACATGTCATTTACATTCTATATATATAATAATATATATCCTCATAGTGTTTCTGACACTTTTAGTCTCTCAGGTGAAACCCTGGTGTCTTCAAGCTCAGGAGGAAATCACACACACAAATATACTAGAGAAGGAAGTAGACTTCTTTTCATATCTTTTCAATACAACAGGTACAACACTTCTACTTCAACTATATATTGATATCAGTATACACAGGTTTGAACTAAAGTCAGATACTAAAAGAAAGAAAGTAGAAAACCATAAAGAACTGTAAAAACTATAGGAAAGATATTGTTATTATTGTGTAAAATGTAGATTTTGTGTAAAATGTAGATTTTACACAAGCAGTCTGTTGGACTGGGAGCACTTTACGGGTCAGGCTGGTTCTGTGGGACTGGGAGCACTCTACGGGTCAGGCTGGTTCTGTGGGACTGGGAGCACTTTACGGGTCAGACTGGTTCTGTGGGACTGGGAGCACTTTACGGGTCAGGCTGGTTCTGTGGGACTGGGAGCACTTTACGGGTCAGACTGGTTCTGTGGGACTGGGAGCACTTTACGGGTCAGGCTGGTTCTGTGGGACTGGGAGCACTTTACGGGTCAGGCTGGTTCTGTGGGACTGGGAGCACTTTACGGGTCAGGCTGGTTCTGTGGGACTGGGAGCACTTTACGGGTCAGGCTGGTTCTGTGGGACTGGGAGCACTTTACGGGTCAGGCTGGTTCTGTGGGACTGGGAGCACTTTACGGGTCAGGCTGGTTCTGTTGGGCTCCAGCAGCTGACAGAGGTTCATCCTCTGAGGAGAATCTAGATCTTTCAGAAGCTCCTCAGAGGATCTCGTGGGTCTCTGAAGACCCTGGTCCTCCTCAGAGACTTGATCCACACCAGATCCTCTGAGAACATGATATCATGGTTCAAAGGAAGTGATCGGTCAGTGGGCGGAGCTTCATACTGTTTGATCTCTTATCTCCAACGTCAACTGGAGCGGATCAGTTGCTCAGCTGCGTTACCATGGTGATTTACCACGACAACAAGTAGCGAGCTTCATAGGACTGAAGACTCACCTGAAGTGATGACCACAAACCTGCTTCGTGGTTCAGGTCCTGGTGAAATCCTGATGTTACAGGTTGAATCCTGGTATTTCTACATCAAAACTCTTTGTTACGTTTAGTTTTCTTCAGCATCCAACTCAGTTTATTTGTCTTTTATTAAATCTGTTGTTTTTCACTTTTCTCTTTCATCACTTCCTGTTTCAATCGTCTCCTCAGCCAAAGAGAGGTGAGACTCCTTCACTGAGGCTTCATCCATTTGCCTGCATTTTCATTTAAAAAATTAAATTTTCAAACATAACAATCTGTGTTTACACAAGTGTTCCCGTTTCTCGTGACTCTGATGATGTGATTCTCCCTCAGTGAACCTGACGACATGGTGTTTGAGGACTTCAAGCGAGCCTACCTGAAGGGCGTGGTCTACGGAGATGATGATGAGTCTCCTACTGAGGCGTGAAGAGCGTCACTGTCGTCTGTCCCCGTCCAGAGCCGAAGACAAAAACAGGATGTGTCCTGCAGCGCCCCCCCCAGGACAAACATTACATTCAGCTGTGCTGCTGTTCTGCGTGACTCGGGCTGCAGGGGGCGCTATGGGGAACAAACTGACTTGTGGCTCCGGAGTTCTACTTGCTGCTCAGTAATCACAGATCCCGACGAGTGTTAGCATCTTCGTTTAGTTGATGACAACGAGCTTTCTGTCTAAATAAAACAAACTGTTGTGATCACGTCTGTGTCATCGACACGTATGTTCTACCAGCACCATGTGACCTGGCTCTTTATCAAAGAGAATTACCCACAGTTCATAGTGTGGCTCAACAAACCAAAGAGCAACGTAACAATAAGCTATCGTTAAAGTGGAGCTAGAAGTAAAATTTTCATTTTTAATGATATTTTATCATTTCAGAATAAAAACAAAAATCCGCAGAGAAGAAAGTAATTAATGTAAAATAAACAAATGTAGTGCGATGACACACACATGTGTTCTGTGGTTCCTCGTCTTCTCATCAAATGATCATGAGAACATTATTAAACTCGCTTGAAGGCTAAAAAAACAACAAATAATGAATCATCTGTTGTCATTTTGTTTTTACATTTAAGATGAATAACTAACAGAAACAAGAACGTGAACACGTTAGCGTCCTGTCGTTCTAATGCACGTGTGTTTGTCTCGTGAACATGTGACATCACGTCTGGTTGTGATTGATGATGTCATCGTGTGAATCTACATCCAGATTCTGATTTGTTTATTTCAAACCTGTCGTCTTCAAACTGAGAGAATTCTACAAAACAAGGTTTCATGTTCGTCCTGAATTCAGGAAGTCGGAGCTCAGGTGTCGTGATCGTATCGTCCTATGGAAACACATGAGGGCCAAATGGACTCCGCCTTTTGTTCCATTGTTGTGAGAACACAGAGACTTAGAGGAACCGCCCTGTGGTTCTAAAGACGGGTCCGCTTCATACCGCTGCTACAGGATCAGTGTCATGGGCTCATCAGGTGACTCAGCAGTTTACAGACAAAGACTGAGATTCAGCCGCTGATAAACAAACAACACACGGGATGTTATTACAACGACAAGGTGGCACGCAACGCACAAAGAACACACTAAAACACACAAATAACACACTAAAACGCACAAAGAACACACTAAAACGCACAAAGAACACACTAACACAAGAACGTGAAGCTAACGTCTAAATACAACGACAACAAGCATGAAGCTAACGTCTAAATAAAACTATTTTCAAACGATATTTTAGACTTTAGCTTCATATTCGTTCTGTTTTATTTTAGCTTCACATCTCAAAAAAAACAAGAATAAAAATGAAGCTAACGTCTTTTTCATGAGAAAACAGATTTAAACACCAATGATTCAGTTGAAGATAATTTATTGTTTTTTATTTCTGCTCAGAAAGATCCACAGATACAGGTCACATGGTTCCAGGATCAGAATCATACAAAGATCAGAAATCAGATTTAAAAAATGGTTTCACAGGATTTGAAACAACAACCTTTTGGATCTGGAACAAACTGGAACTACAGAGTCTGAAAGTTGAACCAATAAATGAGGCCTGAGGGTCTGGCGCCCCCTGCAGGTGTTATGGTTTTTGCAGCTCTCGCTTCTGTTTTACAGATTTATATTCAGTTAAATTATATTCAGAGTTGATCTGGTTACACTGGTTCTCTCTCTGTTGTTTGATTGGTGTGATGTGTTTTCAAAAAGAGCTAACGTAATTGATTTATAAGATGACCTGTGACCTGATGACCAGGCAACCAAAGGTTATTTGATTGATCATTAGTCGGATCCTCCACCAGCAGGTGTAGTGGGGGGACTGGCGGTGCTGGGCTCAGACATTTCTTTCCAGAGGTAAGGTTCATCCACTTGAGGCGGAGGCATGAAGTCTCTACCAAAACCCATGTCACATTTATCTGGATGGAGTAAGAAGCCTGAGAAGGTGCTGCTGGTCTCAGAACCGGCGAACATGCCATTAGTGGCCTCATTCTTCACCTGAAGCCACACCCTCTCCCACTTGGCCAGGTGAAGCACAACCGAGTGCGAGGTGGTCCCTAGCAGCTTCGTGTCAGTGGTTATAACAACCGCTCTGAATTCACAAAAGAGTCCAACCTTCAGGACCCGTTCGTGGACTGTGAGGTGGTAGCTGAAGACGTAGGTCCCATTAACGGGGGCGGTGAAGACCCCAGTCGAGGGGTCGTACTGGTCGTAGACGTTGGAGATGATGCGGGAGAAGACCACGGGCCTGTCGGGGGGGGGGTAACTGGTCGTCAGCCCAGCAGAGAAGGCTGACTGGATACTAGGCATGCAGGGACCAGGAGGACCCCTCATGCCAATCTGCCCTGGATCTCCCTGGTCCCCTTGCAGCCCAATTTTCCCCTCAGCCCCCCCATCTCCTTGTTCCCCCTTGGCTCCCATTTCCCCCTTATGACCTGGACTCCCATCTTCTCCATCGGTACAGTTACACTCCCCCTGGGGCCCTAAATCACCCTTATCCCCCACACGTCCAGGGGCACCAAGGGGACCCAGACTGCCCACATCACCCTTATTGCCTTTGGGCCCCAGAACCCCTGGAGTACCTGGCAGACCTCGGGTTCCTGCAGGGCCAGGGAGACCTGGGGGCCCTTGTGGTCCATCGCTGGACACACAGGTATCTGGACAGACTCCATCATCTCCTTTAGGACCATGATCCCCTGGGTGACCCGCCAGACCTTGATCACCTTTGTCACCTGCAGCAACGAAAAACAGGTCAGGACCTGGACCTGGATCTGAGGAGCTGCCCCATGTGGCCCCTCGCCTCACCTTTGTAACCTCGGTCCCCTTTGCGTCCCACTAGTCCCTGGGGTCCATGTTGTCCCTTCTCACCCTCGTCTCCTTTCTGTCCTGAGCAGCAGAAACATCACAAACCGTTGAAGAGATGTTCGCAGTCGGAACAGAACCATGAATGAGGAGTTGTTTTTACCTTTGATCCCAGATCTGCCCACGAAGCCTGGAGGACCTCTGGACCCGGTCCAGCCTCGTCTGCCAGGACTACCCGGACTACCTGAGACCAAGATATTAATAAACTCATATCACAATTCCTGTCAATTATTATTCATTCCAAGAAGACAAACAATGACAAATCAGTAAAGTGAAGACAGGTGCTTCCCCTGGTGGCCAGAATCTGTTGTACAGTATTATATCGTATTGAATGGTTATTTACTCTTTGTACATGCAGTGGCTGCAAGTGGCCACCAGGTGCTGCTCAAGGTTCATATTTATTAAAGCAGAGAACTATCAGCAGATGTGTATTATTTTGTCCTCACCTGGAAGACCCCGGTCCCCTCGGTCCCCCTTGGGCCCCTGGGTGCTCTGGCAGTGTGTGCACAGACAGTACCACGGGATGTCCTCCGGGGACACCGGGTCCGGGGACTGCAGCAACATCTGGCAAACAGCTGGCAGCTCCGACAGGCTGTCCGCAGTCTGGTTGAAGAGGCGTCCGGGGCCGCCGGGGGGGGGGCCGGGGGGGGGGCTCCAGGTGTCTAGGGAGATGGTCTCAGGCGTCGTCACGACGATGGGGAGGGACACCACCATCAACAGCAGGTGGACAGGGAAGGTCAGCATGGTCTGCGTGGGGGGGGGGGGTACAGTTTAATCCATATGATTCTATGGATCATAACCAGCTGCTGCTCTCGTCACGACAGGTGACGTCACACTCAAGTAAAGCAAATTCGTCATCATGCAAAATGATTCTGAAGCTTTTTCATGTAAATTTCTTTCAAACTAAAAATGTAAAATTAAAGTTTCACAGTTTTTGTTTGTGACGTCACTGCTTCACCTGAAACAGACATGAGTTGATTTTGGACAAATTGACAAACAACGATTTGTCCTTCATGTGAATTAAGGATGAGTTTTGATTCAAGCTGTTTACTGTACAGCTGTTCTTAAAGGGACAATCAGTGCAGCTGTCAATTACAATAACTCTCTAATAAAATTAATACACATCGTGTAGAAAAACGGCCTTATATATTATTTACTGTTGTGATTATTAAAATAACTTCTACAATCAGATCATTATTTATTTGATAAATATCTATTAAGTGCACATTTTATTATTTTATTTTGCTCCTCTCTTATGAAACATTATGATAATGAACACAGAATAAAAATAAATATGAAAATAAATTCACATCAATTTGTTTCTCACCGAACTTTCGTCCATCGATGAAACGTCAAGCGGAGCAGCAGCTGATCTGAGGTGAGACCCGCACAGCTGGTAATAAACCAGCTGGAGCTCCGCCCACTCACACACACACACACACACTCACACACAGTCACACACACACACTTACACACACACACACACACACACACACACACACACACACACACACACTCACTCACACTCACTCATACACACACACACACACACACTCACTCACACACAGTCACACACACACACACACACACACACACACACTCACTCATACACACACACACACACACACTCACTCATACACACACAAACACACAGTCACACACACTCACACTCACACTCACACTCACACACACACACTCACACACACACTCACACTCACACTCACACACACTCACACTCACTCATACACACACACCCAGTCACACACACACTCACACACACACACACACACACACACTCACACACTCAGACACATACACACACACACACACACTCACACACACACACACACACTCAGGTAGGTGTGAGGGGGGGTGTCTGTGTTGTGTAAAAGTAGGTCTGTGTTTTTGTGTCTTTGATGCATAATGTGACCTCATTAAAATAATACAGAGAGGTGTCACATGACAACACACACACACACACACCTTTGTTCACTGGCAACTAGAGAAAAGTTGTGTTCCTGGAAAAAGACGAAGCTGTTGACCGACAACTTTATCAACATTTTTACTTTTCTAGGGACTCGGTCATTTTCATAATTAATTCTGTAACAAACAATAAACATACAACATCCTACCCCTGGTCAGAAACACCCCACAACAAGAGTTCATGGTGTCCAACTGGCTGATGTGACAAGGCTTTGCCTCTGAGGCAGATTGAGGATCAGCTTGATGAACCAGGATCTGAAGATCAGCTCCTTCACACTTCAGTCCGGCTGGAGGACACCACACTGCAGAACATCTCACTGTCTGTGGAACACAAGTTGGGTTTCTCCATGAAGATGTGCAGCTTGTTGTACAGAAGCATGGCGTAGCTTCATGTCGATGTGCTGGTCATTCACTTCAACTCGTGGTCAACAACGCCCGGAAGTAAGATTCCCAGATAAGCTCAAAAATAAACAAAAGCAGTGACGCACAGCTGAGCACGAGTGGATCCAGGACCTGCTGAGTGGCCTCCTGGAGCCAGAGGTCTCACAGAGAGGAAAGCATCACCTCCACCTGAAACCTGACCAGTGGACACTACTGGAGGAACTGGAGAAGGTCTTCCTGGGTGGAGAGGCGTCTGTAAAGGTCTCGGCTCCACGTCCTCTGATGGAGGCCTCCAGGAGTCCACACAGACAACCTCCAGTCTGCTGCTGTGAACACCTTCCAAACAGCTGTGCACTGCAGAACGCTTCGAGGTGAAGGGAGACACCTCTTTGAAAGAAGATGGTCAACATGTGTCTCTGATTGCAGCTGCACTTGACCCCTGTGTCCACAAGAGGACAGGTCCTGTCCCATGAGCGAGTCAAGCTTCAGTGCTGAGAAGGAAGGTTCTGCCACAGGTTTCAGAAAGGAGGCCGAGGTCTGTGCTGGGCTCAGACTCCGAGGAGGAGGAGCCGGCGCTCAGCAAGAAGAAGGTGATGACGTGCTGAGGAAGGAGCAGTGGACGTGAAGCTGGACGACCTCTGATCAAGAGCAGTGGACGTGAAGCTGGACGACCTCTGATCAAGAGCAGTGGACGTGAAGCTGGACGACCTCTGATCCAGAGCAGTGGACGTGAAGCTGGAAGACCTCTGATCAAGAGCAGTGGACGTGAAGCTGGAAGAGCTCTGATCAAGAGCAGTGGACGTGAAGCTGGACAACCTCTGATCAAGAGCAGTGGACGTGAAGCTGGACAACCTCTGATCAAGAGCAGTGGACGTGAAGCTGGACGACCTCTGATCAAGAGCAGTGGATCTGAAGCTGGAAGACCTCTGATCAAGAGCAGTGGACGTGAAGCTGGACGACTCAGAGACTTGAGTCATTCATCGGTCGTCAGTTTGACTGATGGATTATAAACTGAGAGGGTGTGACTCTTTGCTTCCTCTCTCTTCCAGAAGACTCCTCAGGCTCAATGCAGAATTCTCCATCAGGTCAAGAAGAACTCTACAGAGACCAGTTCTGTTCACGAGTCATCCAAACGCCAAACTTTGGGTTCTCCATCACATCAGGTTGTCGGTAGCAACGCTGTGACACTCCACAATGCTAACGGGAAACGAGACTCACTCATTCTCCTCTTGGGTGAACGAGTCTACGTGAGGCACTGAGGACTTCATCACTGCTAACTGTGATGAAGAGGAGGAGTCACCACAGGCTGAAGCTCTTTGGTCCTGTTTGACTTTGTGAGAATCTCAAGTCACTTTGGTTTTGGCAGAGCTTCCTCCTGCTCCTCCAGGACGCACACACGCGGGTCTGGGTTCACCTCGGGGGGGCAGAGCTGGGCACCAGGTCGACAGGAGGGGGGAGGACATCCGGGTTCTCCAGCTCCACAGGGTTCCTCGACTCTGGAAAGACTCTGTAATTGTTCCCCTGCCCTAGATGAGAACACCAAAGTGCACAATGTATTACCAACTCTGAAGAACGGTGAAGGGAGCATCGGGACTTTAGGGCCTGGACCGCTCAGCATCATCAGGGAAGGCAAGAGAAGGTCAGGGTGTCCACCAGCTGAAGCTCAGTGTGAGTTTGGTGATGTAGCCGGAAAATGATCCTAAATATCAAAGTGACGCCACTAAGGAACGATTTAAGAAAATTACAGTCCAGCTTTTGGGGGGACCCAGTCCGAGCCCGGACCTGAACCCTGCAGAGATGCTGTGGAAGGAAAGACAGAGCAAAGTGAAGGAACAGCAACACATCAAGGTAACTGTGAAACCTGTGGCTACACAAACTGGACTTTCATCAAAGACACAACAACATCATGATCCTGTTTGTTTCTGGAGTCTCAGAACTTGTTAAACCCGGCAACGCCCTGAGGATGAAACACCTCTGACCTTTGACCTCCACCGTCACAGTGTGTTTCATTAACTGTCTCCACTGTTGTGTTACTTATTCTCATTTGTCCTGCGACAGTTTCACAATGAACAAAATAACTTTTCATTACAACATGACAGAGCTCTGACGTCTGTGTGCAGTGAAATCATCTAGTGTCGAGTTTTCAGCGTCCACACAAATAATCACAACTCATATTTTGAGCTGCAATTGTGTTTGTAGGCACAAGTGGCATCAAAGTCCAGACCAGCACATGTGACACTTCAACAACCTGGGTTCACTTCCTGTCTCCGGACTGAGGTCTGGACCGGCTCGGTCTCATGAGTGTGTTATGTGTGTTGTGGACATTGTGAGGACGCTGTTGTGTGGAGCAACTCTTTCATGTGTAAACTGAGCTGGTTCTCTGTGTGCGACCAGGCGTCACCTGATGCCACACAAAGTGTCTGTGTGCGACACGCTACTGCTGCCGTGTCCTGGGAACCAGGCCGAGAACCTGCATGTAGGTCACCTGTGGACAGGAGGTGCACCTGAGCCCGGGGACACGCCCGGGGACACGCCCGGGGACACGCCCGGGGACACGCCCTCCACCAACCGGCTTCAGTTACAGGTTCAAGCTTCAGATCCAGTTTACAAACATCATCAAAACTGTGTCTACACAAACACTCACTGTATACAAACATGATCAATGCCTTTGTATAAAGATGATCAGTGTGTGTGTGTGTGTTTGTGTGTCTGTGTAATTGTGTGATTGTGTGTGTGTGTGTGTGACTTTGTGTCTGTGTGTGTGTTTGTGTGTATGTGTTTGTGTGTCTGTGTGATTGTGTGATTGTGTGTGTGTGTGTGTGTGACTTTGTGTGTGTGTGTGTGTGTGTGTCTGTGTGATTAAGTATGTGTGTCTGTGTGTGTGTGTGATTGAGTGTGTGTGTGTGTGTGTGTGTGTGTGTGTGTCTGTGTGATTGAGTGTGTGTGTCTGTGTGTCTGTGTGTGTGCGTGTGTCTGTGTGATTGTGTGTGTGTTTGTGTGTGTGTGTCTGTGTGTGTTTGTGTGTCTGTGTGATTGTTTGTGTTTGTGTCTTTGTCTGTGTGTTTGTGTGTCTGTGTGATTGTGTGTGTGTGTGTGTGTGTGTGTGTGTGACGTTCTGTCTGTGTGATTGTGTGTGTGTGTGTGTCTGTGTGTGTGTGTGTCTGTGTGAGTGTGTGTGTGTGTGTGTATGTATTATTGAGTGTGTGTGTCTGTGTGAGTGTGTGTGTCTGTGTGAGTGTGTGTGTGTGTGTGTGAGTGTCTGTGTGTGTGTTTGTGTGTCTGTGTGACTGTGTGTCGGTGTGTCTGTGTGTGTGTCTGTGTGTGTGTCTGTGTGTGTGTCTGTGTGTCTGTGTGTCTGTGTGTCTGTGAGTGTGACTGTGTGTGTGTGTGTGTGTCTGTGTGACTGTGTGTCGGTGTGTCTGTGTGTGTGTCTGTGTGTGTGTCTGTGTGTCTGTGTGACTGTGTGTCGGTGTGTCTGTGTGTGTGTCTGTGTGTCTGTGTGTGTGTGTGTGTTCTTATATATTATTATATACTGTAGTATAAACATGTTGGGTGTAATATCACGGTTTAACCACCAGAGGCCAGTGCACGGAGCCCTCTCCCTGTGCTGTCCGCTGTGGCCGCTGGGGGGCGCTGTCCCGCGGCTCCTCCCCGGCTCCCCCCCGGCTCCTCCCCGGCTCCTGCCCGGCTCCTCCCCGGGGGTCTGATGGAGGATGGCGGAGGCCGCGGGTCCGGAGTCTGAGGTCCGGTGCCCGGACGAGTCCTCGGATAGCGAGCCGGAGCAGGAGCCCGGATCCCCGCAGAAGCTCATCCGGAAAGTGTCGACGTCCGGACAGATCCGCAGCAAGGTGAGAGCGGGAGTTCCAGCTTGTTGGCCGGGCTCAGGGAGAGAGGAGACCCGGCGGAGGGAGGCCCGGACTCGGCCCCGAGCTCCTGCGATCCCCGCTCCATGAGAACCGGCCGAGCTCCAACATGTCCGCCATCAGGGGACCGGAGACTCTGATGTCCTCTGTTGGACTAAAAAACAACCTGTGGTTTCATGGGAATTTCCGCTGCTGAAATATAAAATTAAAGTATTACTGTGGATATATATATAGTTTTACATTATATATAATATTTAAAGTATTATTGTGGATATATATAGGTTTCTATTAGATCTAATATGTAAAGTATAAATATTGGAGTTTTATATTATATTTAATATATAAATTATTACTGTGAATAGATGGTGTTTCATATTATATATAAATTATTATTGTGAATATAAAGTTCTATATTATATATAAATTACTATTGTCAATTACAGCTTTATATATATATATATATATATATAAAAGTGTTGTCGTGAATAATACTTTATTATTTACCAGATGAACCGTTACTTCACCAGCTGAGAACCTGTGTCTGTGTGTTTATCTTGGAACTAACGGAAGTTAGAGTCTCAGTTCCGGGTCTTGAGTCTCGGCTCCGGGTCTGAGTCTCGGTTCCGGGTCTGAGATTCGGTTCTGGGTCTGTCTCCGTTTCCGGTGAATCAATGCAAAAATCACGGTGTTGGTATTTAAATGTTCGGCTAAGCTAATGAGGCTAACTGCTGCTAACCGGAGGCCCAGACACAAGCCCCGGCGTTTCCCAGAGCTGCTTCCGGTCAGAAGAGGACGGTCGCGTGCACGGACTCGATTTGGTCCAGTGTTGACGTCACGGTTCAGGAGACATAACGGCTCGTTAAGTGACGTCACTGTGTGAAGTGTAACAGGGTTAAAGTTGAGCTCCCGCAAACACACAACTTAGTAACTGCATTACTTTTATTGTGAAAGGCCAGTGTGTGTGTGTAGTTATTAACTGGTTTGTAGTGTAACTGGTTAGTGGTTCTATAAAGTGGCTTGTGTTACAATCTGGTTATAACCTGTTATGATCTGGTTAAGTTTTGGCAACAAAGTGGTTATGACCTGGTTATGTTCTGGTAATAAACAGGTTTAATCTGGTTATCATCAGGTTATGATCAGGTTATAATCTGGTATAAACAGGTGTCCATGTGGAGCTGGTTCCACGTTTAGGAGGCGGGACAGGAAACAGTCCAGATGTTGATTGACAGCTGTCCCTCACAGTGAGGGAGCAGCTGATTGGTCGATGCCGAGCAGGTGGACGGGCTGTGAGGTTGGACCAGGTCCTGGATGTGTTTTGAAACCGATGCGGGCAGATATGGTTATGTTGTGTTAATAAACAGGTTTGTTGTGTGTTGTTGTTGTGTGTTGCAGACAGTGTTGAAGGAAGGAGACCTGATGAAACAAACCAACTCGTTCCAGCGCTGGAAGAGACGATACTTCAAACTCAGAGGAAGAACTCTGTACTACGCTCAGACGGCCAAGGTCACTCACACATTCATCTATAGATATATGTATATATGTTCATATTGTAAGGAATATAACCCATTATAATATATAGACATTTATTGACATTAGAATCCATGGAGGTTTGAATACAGATTATATCCATAGACATTTGATTATTAACTGATTAGTGTCGTGGTCGAGAGACGGTTACCTACAGATCATCGGTGTAACTTTAATGTTTCCAGCGACATGATGTGGTTTCCTGTTGTTTCTCGTCTCTGCAGTCGATCATCTTCGATGAAGTGGACCTGACGGACGCCAGCGTCGCAGAGTCCAGCACCAAGAACGTCAACAACAGTTTCACTGTGAGTTGAGCTGAGGCGCTGAAGCCACCACAGACCCTGAATGCCTCCGTACTGATTCACACACTGAGACCTGAACCCAGGTGTTCACAGGTGGGTTCAGGTGAGAAGGAGGCGGACCTCACACTGAGACCTGAACCCAGGTGTTCACAGGTGGATTCAGGTGAGAAGGAGGCTGACCTCACACTGAGACCTGAACCCAGGTGTTCACAGGTGGATTCAGGTGAGAAGGAGGCTGACCTCACACTGAGACCTGAACCCAGGTGTTCACATGTGGATTCAGGTGAGAAGGAGGCTGTCCTCACACTGAGACCTGAACCCAGGTGTTCACAGGTGGATTCAGGTGAGAAGGAGGCTGACCTCACACTGAGAGTGGAGCAGCAGAGGATGTAACGCTCTGGTGATCACATGACTTTACAACACATCAACACATAGTGTGTGTTTGTGTCTCATCTCTCTCAGTGCTCAGATACCCCTCCCCCTACATCAAGGGGGGGGGGACTGGTGGAGTTGGAGGAGTTGTTATGACAACTGACAGGAAGTAGCTTGAGTCACACAACAGGATGTGGGCGTGGCTACAGGAGAGAGACAGAGATCAGGATCAGGAGTTTGTGAACTGGACTAGATTTGAGAGTGGACTGTTTCTGGACGACTCGTGACCACGACCCGGTTTAAACTGTTTTCACATACGGTGAGTCAGCTGATCACGAGGTCAAAGGTCGTCTGTGTTGGTGGAGGTTAGTTAAGGTTAGTTTTGATTGGTTTAGGTTACTTAAGTTAGGTTAATGTTGGTTAACATCAGTTAAGGTTATTTAATGTTGATTAAGGTCGGTTGAGGCTGGTAAAGGTTTTTAATGTTAGTTAACATTAGTTAAATTTGGTTTATGTCAGTTAAAGTTAGTTAAGGTTGGTCTTTCCAAAACGAATAGAAGTCAATGCAAGTCCTAATAAAGATAGCTGCACAAACGTGTGTGTGTGTGTGTGTGTGTGTCCTTTCTGTGGGAAACACAAGAATCATTGTGAAGCAGCTGAACAGGAAGTCGAAGTCCACATCTGTTTCTTTGGAAAACACAAACACACACACACACAAACACACACACACACACACTTCTGCTGTTTTCATTCACGTCATATTATCAGAACAATCAGCTCTTCATTTTAAATACTGACAACATGTGTTGTATTTAACCCTAACCCTACTTGTGTGTCTGTGTGTGTGTGTGTGTGTGTGTGTGTGTGTTTGTGTGTGTGTGGGTATAGGTCATCACCCCCTGCAGACGTCTCATTCTGTGTGCAGACAACAGGAAGGAGATGGAGGAGTGGATGGCGGCTCTGCGCAGCGTCCAGAACAGACAGAACTATGAGGTCTGTATGTGTCTGTCCGTTGTGTTACCATGACGACCAGTCCCACATCCATCCGCTGACTGTGTGTGTGTGTGTGTGTCAGTCCACTCAGTACAGCATGGATCACTTCAGTGGGATGCACAACTGGTACGCCTGTTCTCACGCCAGACCGACGTACTGTAACGTCTGTCGAGAGGCTCTGTCAGGAGTGACATCACACGGCCTGTCCTGTGAAGGTACACACACACACAAACACACACACACAAACACACACACACACAGCAACAATCATCACTTCATAGATTCACACACTTAATGTAGTCTTACACAATAGAGAATCATAGGTTTGTTAGATTTTGGTGGAACTTCATCAGTGTGTGTGTGTGTGTGTGTGTTACAGTGTGTAAGTTTAAGGCTCACAAACGTTGTGCGGTCAGAGCCACTAACAACTGTAAATGGACGACACTGGCTTCTATTGGTCGAGACATCATCGAGGACGAGGACGGGGTGAGACACAGACACAGACACGACCCAGTTTGTCCTCCTGAGCTTCTGTATGAAGTTTAAAGGTGAAGTGTGAACACAGCAGAGGATCCTCCACAGTCAATCACATGAGTTCCTGAAACCAGTGAACACACAATCAATGCTCCTGAGTCACCAAGATAATCCTCATCAGGCCGAAGAACAAGCGTTTCCTTCCACCTGCTCGTCCCACTTCAACTCCTGTTGGAAGTTACTCTGTTCTTTTCTCGACCAAACTTTCCCTCGTTGTGCGTTTTGACCCGTTGCTACACAACGCTGCGGTAGCGTTGTGTAGCCGCTGAGCAGCCACTGCACTTCGCTTGCAGGTGACGCATTTAAGGAAACTACCGATGGATTGATGTGATCAAATCAATCAATTCAATTTTATATTAGAACAAGGTGCAACATCCTCTGTACTTAACCTTCAACAGGAGTGATGCATTTAAGCAACTATTACTATTACTAGTAAGTGTGTGTACTACAAAATTACCCGGGTTACATGTGACCTCTGTCATGTGACCTCTGACCTCTCAGGTGTCCATGCCTCACCAGTGGCTGGAGGGGAACGTGCCGGTGTCAGCGAAGTGTCTCGTGTGTGAGAAGACGTGCGGCAGCGTCCTGCGCCTGCAGGACTGGAGGTGTCTGTGGTGTAAGACCATGGTGAGTCCAATCAGACGTTGGATGTTGGATAAATATTGGATCTATATCTCAGGGTGTCCCTCTTTCCAGGTTCACTCGGGCTGTAAGGAGCAGCTGTCCTCTAAGTGTCCTCTGGGACAGTGTAAAGTGTCCGTCATCCCTCCGACCGCGCTCAACAGCATCGACTCTGACGGTGACTCTACTGACCTGCTGATGTCTCTCAGCACCGGTTCATCCAGGACACATCAGTGACCTGTCCCGTGTATCTTGTGCTTTCTCAGGGTTCTGGAAGGCGTCCTGTCCTCCGTCCTGCACCAGTCCGCTGCTTGTCTTCGTCAACTCCAAAAGTGGAGACAATCAGGGCGTCAAGTTCCTGCGACGCTTCAAACAGCTGCTGAACCCGGCCCAGGTGTTCGACCTGATGAATGGAGGACCACACCTGGGGTGAGAGAGACGGCGAGAGAGACAGGGTGTGAGGAGGTGGACTGTGTCTGTCCAGTGGGACATGTTGGACCAGTGATGGCTATAAAAGCCTCAGGATGTTTGAGGCTGTGCAGCAGGGCAGTGAATCAGCTGATTGAGGAATGGAAACAGCGACAGCAATGGTGGAAGTTAACTCCCTCTGAGTTCTGCTAGCAACTCAATGTCTGGGCTGCAAAGACATATGAATCCTCCTGATTCATATGTCTGCGATGACACCATCTTTCACTCACATATAGGGCAATCCCTCCTCCCTTGGTTGAAAGGTTGGAAATAGATTTCAGTTTTTACAAACCATGTTAAATAATTCACGAGTGTGTGGTGCTTAAACAATGTTCTATGTTCTGTTGAAGGCAAAGAGAGGATTTTTGGAGTTAAACTTTTGTTTTTATTTATTTATAAATGTGGTAACTGGATTTGAAGTTTGAGCAAATAAAGGAGTTTTGAAGAATTCTCTGTCCATCTGTCAGGTTGAGGTTGTTCCAGAAGTTCGACACGTTCAGGATCTTGGTTTGTGGAGGAGACGGCAGCGTCGGGTGGGTTCTGTCCGAGATCGACTCCTTAACGCTGCACAAACAGGTGTGTCCCCACAGTGTGTTCATGTCCCCACAGTGTGTTCATGTCCTCAGAGTGTGTTCATGTCCCCAAAGTGTGTTCATGTCCCCACAGTGTGTTCCTGTCCCCAAAGTGTGGGAATGTCCCCACAGTGTGTTCCTGTCCTCAAAGTGTGTTCATGTCCCCACAGTGTGTTCATGTCCCCACAGTGTGTTCATGTCCTCAGAGTGTGGTGATGTCCCCACAGTGTGTTCATGTCCTCAAAGTGTGTTCATGTCCTCAAAGTGTGTTCATGTCCCCACAGTGTGTTCATGTCCTCAAAGTGTGTTCATGTCCTCAAAGTGTGTTCATGTCCCCACAGTGTGTTCATGTCCCCACAGTGTGTTCATGTCCCCACAGTGTGTTCATGTCCCCACAGTGTGTTCATGTCCCCACAGTGTGTTCATGTCCTCAAAGTGTGGTGATGTCCCCACAGTGTGTTCATGTTCTCAGAGTGTGGTGATGTCCCCACAGTGTGTTCATGTCCTCAAAGTGTGTTCATGTCCCCACAGTGTGTTCATGTCCCCACAGTGTGTTCATGTCCCCACAGTGTGTTCATGTCCCCACAGTGTGTTCATGTCCCCAAAGTGTGGGAATGTCCCCACAGTGTGTTCCTGTCTTCAAAGTGTGTTCATGTCCCCAAAGTGTGGGAATGTCCCCACAGTGTGTTCATGTCCTCAAAGTGTGTTCATGTCCCCACAGTGTGTTCATGTCCTCAAAGTGTGGGAATGTCCCCACATTGTGTTCCTGTCCTCAAAGTGTGTTCATGTCCTCAAAGTGTGGTGATGTCCCCAAAGTGTGTTCATGTCCCCACAGTGTGTTCATGTCCTCAAAGTGTGTTCATGTCCCCAAAGTGTGTTCATGTCCTCAAAGTGTGTTCATGTCCCCACAGTGTGTTCATGTCCCCACAGTGTGTTCATGTCCCCACAGTGTGTTCATGTCCTCAAAGTGTGGGCATGTCCCCACAGTGTGTTCATGTCCCCACAGTGTGTTCATGTCCTCAAAGTGTGTTAATGTCCCCAAAGTGTGTTCATGTCCTCAAAGTGTGTTCATGTCCCCACAGTGTGTTCATGTCCCCACAGTGTGTTCATGTCCCCACAGTGTGTTCATGTCCTCAAAGTGTGGGCATGTCCCCACAGTGTGTTCATGTCCCCACAGTGTGTTCATGTCCTCAAAGTGTGTTAATGTCCCCAAAGTGTGTTCATGTCCTCAAAGTGTGTTCATGTCCCCACAGTGTGTTCATGTCCCCACAGTGTGTTCATGTCCCCACAGTGTGTTCATGTCCCCACAGTGTGTTCATGTCCTCAAAGTGTGTTCATGTCCCCACAGTGTGTTCATGTCCCCACAGCGTGTTCATGTCCTCAAAGTGTGTTCATGTCCCCACAGTGTGTTCATGTCCTCAAAGTGTGGGCATGTCCCCACAGTGTGTTCATGTCCTCAGAGTGTGGTGATGTCCCCACAGTGTGTTCATGTCCCCACAGTGTGTTCATGTCCCCACAGTGTGTTCATGTCCTCAGAGTGTGGTGATGTCCCCAAAGTGTGTTCATGTCCCCACAGTGTGTTCATGTCCTCAAAGTGTGGTGATGTCCCCACAGTGTGTTCATGTCCTCAAAGTGTGGTGATGTCCCCACAGTGTGTTCATGTCCTCAAAGTGTGTTCATGTCCTCAAAGTGTGTTCATGTCCCCACAGTGTGTTCATGTCCTCAAAGTGTGGGGATGTCCCCACAGTGTGTTCATGTCCTCAGAGTGTGGTGATGTCCCCAAAGTGTGTTCATGTCCCCACAGTGTGTTCATGTCCTCAAAGTGTGGTGATGTCCCCACAGTGTGTTCATGTCCTCAAAGTGTGTTCATGTCCCTTCATTGTGTTCATGTCCTCAGAGTGTGGTGATGTCCCCACAGTGTGTTCATGTCCTCAAAGTGTGTTAATGTCCCCACAGTGTGTTCATGTCCTCAAAGTGTGTTCATGTAGTCACATTGTGTTAATGTCCCCACAGTGTGTTAATGTCCCCACATTGTGTTCATGTAGTCACATTGTGTTCATGTCCCCACATTGTGTTCATGTAGTCACATTGTGTTCATGTCCCCACATTGTGTTCATGTAGTCACATTGTGTTAATGTCCCCACAGGGTGTTAATGTCTCCCTATATCATATGTGTGTTTCAGTGTCAGCTCGGGGTTCTTCCTCTGGGGACCGGGAACGATCTGGCCCGGGTTCTGGGTTGGGGTTCAGCCTGTGACGATGACACTCAGCTGCCACAGATCCTGGAGAAGCTGGAGAGAGCCAGCACCAAGATGTTAGACAGGTGAGACAGGTCACTGATGTGAGACAGGTGAGACAGGTCACTGATCTGAGACAGGTGAGACAGGTCACTGAGGTGAGACAGGTGAGACATGTCACTGAGGTGAGACAGGTCACTGATGTTAGATAGGTGAGACAGGTCACTGATGTGAGACAGGTCACTGATGTGAGACAGGTGAGACAGGTCACTGAGGTGAGACAGGTGAGACATGTCACTGAGGTGAGACAGGTCACTGATGTTAGATAGGTGAGACAGGTCACTGATGTGAGACAGGTCACTGATCTGAGACAGGTGAGACAGGTCACTGAGGTGAGACAGGTCACTGATGTGAGACAGGTGAGACAGGTCACTGAGGTGAGACAGGTGAGACATGTCACTGAGGTGAGACAGGTCACTGATGTTAGATAGGTGAGACAGGTCACTGAGGTGAGACAGGTGAGACAGGTCACTGATGTGAGACAGGTGAGACATGTCACTGATGTTAGACAGGTGAGACAGGTCACTGATGTGAGACAGGTCACTGATGTGAGACAGGTGAGACAGGTCATTGATGTGAGACAGGTCACTGATGTGAGACAGGTCACTGAGGTGAGACAGGTCACTGATGTGAGACAGTTGAGACAGGTCACTGATGTGAGACAGGTCACTGAGGTGAGACAGGTCACTGATGTGAGACAGGTGAGACAGGTCACTGATGTGAGACAGGTGAGACAGGTCATTGATGTGAGACCGGTGAGACAGGTCACTGATGTAAGACAGGTGAGACAGGTCACTGATGTGAGACAGGTCGCTGATGTGAGACAGGTGAGACAGGTCATTGATGTGAGACCGGTGAGACAGGTCACTGATGTGAGACAGGTGAGACAGGTCATTGATGTGAGACAGGTCACTGAGGTGAGAGAGGTGAGACAGGTCACTGATGTGAGACAGGTGAGACAGGTCACTGATGTGAGACAGGTGAGACAGGTCACTGATGTGTGACAGGTCACTGAGGTGAGACAGGTGAGACAGGTCACTGATGTGAGACAGGTGAGACAGGTCACTGATGTGTGACAGGTCACTGAGGTGAGACAGGTCACTGATGTGAGACAGGTGAGACAGGTCACTGATGTGAGACAGGTCACTGATCTGAGACAGGTGAGACAGGTCACTGATGTGAGACAGGTCACTGATGTTAGATAGGTGAGACAGGTCACTGATGTGAGACAGGTGAGACATGTCACTGATGTTAGACAGGTGAGACAGGTCACTGATGTGAGACAGGTCACTGATCTGAGACAGGTGAGACAGGTCACTGAGGTGAGACAGGTGAGACATGTCACTGAGGTGAGACAGGTCACTGATGTTAGATAGGTGAGACAGGTCACTGAGGTGAGACAGGTGAGACAGGTCACTGATGTGAGACAGGTGAGACATGTCACTGATGTTAGACAGGTGAGACAGGTCACTGATGTGAGACAGGTCACTGATGTGAGACAGGTGAGACAGGTCATTGATGTGAGACAGGTCACTGATGTGAGACAGGTCACTGAGGTGAGACAGGTCACTGATGTGAGACAGTTGAGACAGGTCACTGATGTGAGACAGGTCACTGAGGTGAGACAGGTCACTGATGTGAGACAGGTGAGACAGGTCACTGATGTGAGACAGGTGAGACAGGTCATTGATGTGAGACCGGTGAGACAGGTCACTGATGTAAGACAGGTGAGACAGGTCACTGATGTGAGACAGGTCACTGATGTGAGACAGGTGAGACAGGTCATTGATGTGAGACCGGTGAGACAGGTCACTGATGTGAGACAGGTGAGACAGGTCATTGATGTGAGACAGGTCACTGAGGTGAGACAGGTGAGACAGGTCACTGATGTGAGACAGGTGAGACAGGTCACTGATGTGAGACAGGTGAGACAGGTCACTGATGTGTGACATGTCACTGAGGTGAGACAGGTGAGACAGGTCACTGATGTGAGACAGGTGAGAGAGGTCACTGATGTGTGACAGGTCACTGAGGTGAGACAGGTCACTGATGTGAGACAGGTGAGACAGGTCACTGATGTGTGACAGGTCACTGAGGTGAGACAGGTCACTGATGTGAGACAGGTGAGACAGGTCACTGATGTGAGACAGGTCACTGATCTGAGACAGGTCACTGAGGTGAGACAGGTGAGTCAGGTCACTGATGTGAGACAGGTCACTGATGTTAGATAGGTGAGACAGGTCACTGATGTGAGACAGGTGAGACATGTCACTGATGTTAGACAGGTGAGACAGGTCACTGATGTGAGACAGGTGAGACATGTCACTGATGTGAGACAGGTGAGACAGGTCACTGATCTGAGACAGGTGAGACAGGTCACTGATGTGAGACAGGTGAGACAGGTCACTGATGTGTGACAGGTCACTGAGGTGAGACAGGTCACTGATGTGAGACAGGTGAGACAGGTCACTGATGTCTGACAGGTCACTCAGGTGAGACAGGTGAGACAGGTCACTGATGTCAGACAGGTGAGACAGGTCAGTGATGTGAGACAGGTGAGACAGGTCACTGATGTGAGACAGGTGGAGACATGTGTTGACCTTTGACCTCAGATCATCTGAAGCGTTTCTCTTCCTGCAGATGGAGCATCATGGTCTATGAGACGAAGTTTCCACGGCAACACTCTGCTTCCACCGTCACAGAGGACTGCAGTGATGACTCCGAGGTAACAGGAAGTGACATCACAGAGAGACAGACAGACAGAAAGAGGTGCTCAGTGCATGATGGGAGTTCTCTCTAAGTGCATGATGGGAGATCTCCAGCAGTCTAGACCTACAGCAGCAGAACTAAGGGATGTTTCAGGACCTGATCCAGAACTATAGGCTTTATCAAGAGGAACATTTGTTTA